>NW_026975319.1:0-83756 GCF_030014295.1 Loxodonta africana | reverse complement strand
ATTGAGCCGAGTGGAGACAAAACGAGACGAATCACGTCCGGTTGCTTCGAATCGCGTCAAATCAAATCGAATCGATTAGAAGAGATTAGGGTAGGGAAGGGTAGAATAGAAGAGAGGAAAATAGTGAGGAATGGAGTTGAACGGAGTCCAATAGAGACGGATAGATATGAATAGAGTACAAAAGAGTCTAATAGAGCAGAATAGGGCCGAATAGGCCCAAATAAGGCCTAATCGAGCAGAATCCAGCAGAATCGATGGAATTCGAGCCTAATCGAGCCGAATGGAGTGAAATGGAGCCAAGTCGAGCCGAATAGAGCCGATTCGAACTGAATCGAGCTGATTCAAGCCTAATCGCGTCAAATCGCGTGGAAATACGTCACATCGAATCTAATCAAATAGATTAGGGAAGGGTAGGGGAGGGGCGGGTGGGTAGACTAGAACAGAATAGTACAGAATAGAATATAGTACAGTAGGGTAGAGTAGAGAGAGTAAAGCAGACAAGAGTAGAGCAGAGTAGAATTGAGTCAAATAGAGTCAAAGAGTGCAGGATATAGCTGAATAGAGCCAATTCTGGCCGAATCGAGTCAAATGGAAACAAAACGAGATGAATCACACCGAATTGCTAAGAATCGCATCCAATCGAATAGATTAGAGTATCGTAGGGTAGAGTAGAACAGAATAGAGTAGAATAGCATAGAATGGAGAAGAGTGGAGTCAAATGGAGTCGAACAGAGACAAATAGAGTAGAAAAGAGTCGAATCGAGCCAAATAGGGCCGAATAAGGCTGAACCGAGTGGAAACGAGCTGAATTGAAGCGATTCGAGCCAAATCGAGCTGATGTTGCGGAATCGAGCCGACTCAAGCGTGATGGTGTCCGGTCGCATCGAAATGCTTTGAATCGAATCAAATGGAATCGATTAGAATAGGTTAGGGTAGGGTAGTTTATGATAGGAAGACTAGGGTAGATGCAAGTAGACTACATTAGAGTAGACAAGAGAAGGCTAGAGTAGAAGCCTAGACTAGTAAGCTGGACTAGTCAGCTAGACTAGTGGCATAGAGCAGTAGCCTAGACAACTAGTCTTGAATAGTACCCTAAGTCAGTAATCTGAACGAGTACCCTTGCCTGAACTCTTAGCCTAATCTAGTACCCTTGCCTTAACTAGTAGTCCTAACAAGTACCCTTGCCTTAACCAGTATTCCTCACTAGTACCCTTGCCTTCACTAGTAGTACATCCTTAACAAGTAGCCTGAACTGGTACCCTTGCCTTAACCAGTACCCTCAACAAGTACCCATGCCTTAACTAGTAGCCTGGCCTTAACTAGTGCCCTTGCATAACTAGTACCCTGGCCTTAACTAGTAGCCTGAACTAGTACACTTGCCTTAAGGAGTACCCTTGCCCGAACTACTCCCCTTAATTAGGATCCTTATTGAGTAACCCTAAGTAGTAGAGTATGGTACGGTGGGGTAGCATAGGGTAGGGAAGCATACGGTGGAACAGAGAAAATAGAAGGAAATAGAATAGAACAGCATAGGTCAGGGTAGGTTAGCTTAGTGCAGGGTATGGTAGAGTAGCATAGGATGGAATCGAGAAAATAGAAAAGGAGACTAGAAAAGAGCAGACTAGATTAGGATAGGCTAGGGTGGGGGAGGGTTTTGTAGAATACAGTAGTGTAGAATGGAATAGAATGGTGTGGAATGGAGTCAAATGGATTCGAACAGAGATGCAGAGAGTAGAAAAGAGTTGAATAGAGCCGAATAACGCTGAATAGGAGCACATCTGACCAAAATGAGCCGAATCGAGTCGAGTCGATCAGATTCGGGATGAATGGAGCCTAGTGGAGCTGAAATGAGCCAAATAGAGACAATCTGAACCCAGCAAAATCGAGCCAAAACACACTTAATTGCATCCTATTGCATCGGATCTCGTCGAATTCCATCAAATCCCACCAAAACGCATCAAATCTCGCGGAATCTCACCGAATCCCGTCGAATTGTCTCAAATCGGGTCGAATGGTGTCAAACTGAATAGAATCGAATTAAATTGAATAGATTAGAGTAGTGTAGGTTAGACTGGGATTCAGTAGGGAAGGGCACAGAAGAATAGAATAGAGTAGAACAGAAGAGAATACCAAGAGTAGAATGGAGTAGAGTTGAGTAGAGTGGAATAGTCAGAGTCGGGTAGTGCAGAATATAGATGAATAGATCCAATTCAAGCCGAATCGATTCGAATGGAGAGGAAAGGAGACAAATCGTGATGAATCGAATCGATTAGAATAGATTAGAGTAGGGTAGGGTAGAACAGAATAGAATAGAGTAGAAAAGAGTAGAATGGTGTGGAAGGGAGTTGAATGGAGCCAAATAGAGACAAATAAAGTAGAAAGGGTTGAGTAGAGCTGAACAGGGCTGAATAAGGTTCACTCGAGCCTAATTATGCTGAATTGAGCAGAATCGAGACGAATTGACCCAATTCAAGCCAAATAGAGCTAAATCGAGCCGATTCAAGCCTAATCACATGGAATCCCGTCAAAATGCGTTGAATCGAATAGATTAGAGTAGAGGAGGGTACGGCAGGAGAGGCTAGACTACAACACAACAGAACACAATAGAAAGAAGAGAACAGAATTAAGTACAGTCGGGTCCAGTAGAATAGAGTCAAATTGAGTTGAAGAGAGCCGAAAAGAGCCAAAGAGAGCTGAATACAGCCGAATTGACCAAATTCAAGGTGAATCGAGATGAATCATGTCGAGTCGTTTGAAACGTGTCGAATCGAATCAAATAGATTAGTGTGGGGAAGGTAAGGCTAGGGTAGGGTAGAGAAGAATAGAATAGAGTAGAATAGAACAGAACAGAAAGAATCGAGTAGACTAGAGTCAAATAGAGTCGAATACTGCCAAAAAGAGCCGAATAGAGTGGAAAAGAGCCGAATAGAACCGAATCGAGTTTAATGGAGCAGAAAGGAGATGAATCGAGCCGATATGACCCGAATCAGGTCGAATCCCATTCAAGTGTGTCGAATAGCATAGAACAGATTACAGAAGGCTAAGTTAGGGTAGGGTAGGGTAGAATAGAGTGCAGTAGAACAGAACAGAAGAGAACTGAAAGAATAGGGTCGAGACGAGCAGAGTATAGAAGAGTAGAGTAGAGTAGAGTCGAACATTGCCGAATAGAGCCAAATAGAGCCCAAAAGAGCTAAATGGATAGAAACCAAGACGAATCACGCCGAATCCCGTGGAATCGTGCCGTATCGCGTCGAATCCCGTCGAATTGCATTGAATCTGATCAATTCCAATCCAATCAAATAGAATAGACTAGAGTAGGGTAGAGTACAATACAATACAGGAGAGAATAGTTTAGGATGGAGTAGAATGGTGTAGCATGGAGTCGAGTGGAGTCGAAAAGAGATAATAGAGTTGAGTAGAGTCTAATAGAGCCGAATAGAGCTGAATAGAGCCTATTCGAGCTGACTGGAGCCGAATGGAGCCGATTAGAGCTGAATCGAACCGATTTGAGCCGATTGGGGATGAATGGAGTGGAAAGGAGCCGATTTGAGCCGAATCGCATCGAGATGCGTGGAATCGAATCCAGTAGAATAGATTAGATTAGGGTAGGATGGAATAGAGTAGACTTGAACACAGTAGAAGAGAATGGAAAGGATACAATAGAATAGAGTAGAAAAGGGTAGAGCAGAGCAGAATAGTGTAGAGTAGAATAGAGTAGAGTAGAACAGAGTCGAATCAAGCTGAATGGAGACGAAACGAGACAAATCGCGTCGAATGGCGTCGAATCCCATCGAATCAATTACAGTAGGGTATAGTAGAAGAGCGTAGAATGGAGTAGAATGGTGTGCAATGGAATCGAGTAGAGTAGAAAAGAGCTGAAGAGAGCCGAAGAGGGCCAAAGAGGGCCAAATCGAGCTGAATTGAGCGAAATCGAGCCGAATCCAGTGAATCGAGCCTAATGGAGCCAAATCGAGCCTAATCGAGCTGAATCGACACTATTCGAGACAAATGGAGCCGAATGGACATGAATCACACCGATTCGGCCCCTAGTCGCGTCAAAATTTCTCGAATTCAATTGAATAGACTAGAGTAGGGGAGGTTCGGGTAGGCTAGAGTAGGGTAGAATAGAGTAGAATAGAATAAAACAGAACAGAACACAACAAAATAGAACACAACAACACAGAACGAATACAGAAAAGAGCAGGCTAGAGTAGAGTAGAGGGGAATAGAGTAGAGTAGAATAGATTTGAACAGAGCCAAATCGAGCCGAATCGCCTCGAAATGGGTTGAATCAAATCCAATCAAGTGGATTACAATACCTTAGAGTTGGGTAGCATAGGGTAGGGTAGAATAGAGTAGAATCGTACAGAACAGAGTAGAAACAATACAATAGAGTAGAGAAGAGTAGAATAGAGCTGAATAGAGCCAAATGCAGACAAAATGAGAGGAATCGTGTAGAAGCAAGTAGAGTAAATTAGAGTGGTGTTGGGTAGGGTAGAGCAGAATAGAGTAGAATAGTGTAGAATAGTGTGGAATGAATAGAATGGAGTAGAATGGAGTCAAGTAGAAACGAATAGAGTAGAAAAGAGTCGAATAGAGCAGAATAGGGCCGAGGAAGGCCGAATCGAGCAGATTCGAAGCGATTCAAGCCAAAACAAGCTGAATGGAGCCTAACTGAGCCGAATAGAGCCAAATCGAGCCGAATCGAGCCGATTCAAGCTTCATCGCCTCGAATCGCGTTCAACGCGTCAAATCCAATCGAGACGTATAGATTAGAGAAGGGGAGGGGAGGGGAGGGGAGAATAGAACAGAGTAGAGTGGAATAGAAGAGATTAGAACAGAATAGAAGGAATAGAATCGAGTAGAATCGAGTGGAAAAGAGTAGAGTCGAATACAGTCGAATAGAGCCGAATAAGCTGAATAGAGACGAATGGAGCTGAATACAGCCGAAAAGAGCTGTATACTGCCGAATCACACCTAATCGAGCGGAATCAAGCAGAATCGCACTGACTGTCACCGAACAGCGTCGAATCGAATCAGGTCGAATCGAGTCGAGTCACATCGTTTTGATTCAAACAAGGTCAAATTGCTTCATATCGTGTCGAATCCCATCGAATCACGTCGAATAACTTCGAATTGCGTCAAACCTCAGAGAATCCTACTGAATCACGCCGAGTCGCATGGAATCTCATCAAATCCCTTCAGATCTTGCCGAATCCAGTCAAGTCCTATCAAATCGCGTTGCACGGAATCGAATTGAATCCAAGAGATTAAAGTAGGGAAGGTTCGGGTGGGGTGCCGTTGGGTCGGGTAGGGTAGAATAGAATAGAGTACAACAGAATAGGAGAGAATAGAACAGAACAGAAAGAATACAACAGAATAGAATAGAGTCAAAGAGAGAGAACATAGCCGAATTGAGCCGAGTGGAGACAAAACGAGACGAATCACGTCCGGTTGCTTCGAATCGCGTCAAATCAAATCGAATCGATTAGAAGAGATTAGGGTAGGGAAGGGTAGAATAGAAGAGAGGAAAATAGTGAGGAATGGAGTTGAACGGAGTCCAATAGAGACGGATAGATATGAATAGAGTACAAAAGAGTCTAATAGAGCAGAATAGGGCCGAATAGGCCCAAATAAGGCCTAATCGAGCAGAATCCAGCAGAATCGATGGAATTCGAGCCTAATCGAGCCGAATGGAGTGAAATGGAGCCAAGTCGAGCCGAATAGAGCCGATTCGAACTGAATCGAGCTGATTCAAGCCTAATCGCGTCAAATCGCGTGGAAATACGTCACATCGAATCTAATCAAATAGATTAGGGAAGGGTAGGGGAGGGGCGGGTGGGTAGACTAGAACAGAATAGTACAGAATAGAATATAGTACAGTAGGGTAGAGAGAGTAAAGCAGACAAGAGTAGAGCAGAGTAGAATTGAGTCAAATAGAGTCAAAGAGTGCAGGATATAGCTGAATAGAGCCAATTCTGGCCGAATCGAGTCAAATGGAAACAAAACGAGATGAATCACACCGAATTGCTAAGAATCGCATCCAATCGAATAGATTAGAGTATCGTAGGGTAGAGTAGAACAGAATAGAGTAGAATAGCATAGAATGGAGAAGAGTGGAGTCAAATGGAGTCGAACAGAGACAAATAGAGTAGAAAAGAGTCGAATCGAGCCAAATAGGGCCGAATAAGGCTGAACCGAGTGGAAACGAGCTGAATTGAAGCGATTCGAGCCAAATCGAGCTGATGTTGCGGAATCGAGCCGACTCAAGCGTGATGGTGTCCGGTCGCATCGAAATGCTTTGAATCGAATCAAATGGAATCGATTAGAATAGGTTAGGGTAGGGTAGTTTATGATAGGAAGACTAGGGTAGATGCAAGTAGACTACATTAGAGTAGACAAGAGAAGGCTAGAGTAGAAGCCTAGACTAGTAAGCTGGACTAGTCAGCTAGACTAGTGGCATAGAGCAGTAGCCTAGACAACTAGTCTTGAATAGTACCCTAAGTCAGTAATCTGAACGAGTACCCTTGCCTGAACTCTTAGCCTAATCTAGTACCCTTGCCTTAACTAGTAGTCCTAACAAGTACCCTTGCCTTAACCAGTATTCCTCACTAGTACCCTTGCCTTCACTAGTAGTACATCCTTAACAAGTAGCCTGAACTGGTACCCTTGCCTTAACCAGTACCCTCAACAAGTACCCATGCCTTAACTAGTAGCCTGGCCTTAACTAGTGCCCTTGCATAACTAGTACCCTGGCCTTAACTAGTAGCCTGAACTAGTACACTTGCCTTAAGGAGTACCCTTGCCCGAACTACTCCCCTTAATTAGGATCCTTATTGAGTAACCCTAAGTAGTAGAGTATGGTACGGTGGGGTAGCATAGGGTAGGGAAGCATACGGTGGAACAGAGAAAATAGAAGGAAATAGAATAGAACAGCATAGGTCAGGGTAGGTTAGCTTAGTGCAGGGTATGGTAGAGTAGCATAGGATGGAATCGAGAAAATAGAAAAGGAGACTAGAAAAGAGCAGACTAGATTAGGATAGGCTAGGGTGGGGGAGGGTTTTGTAGAATACAGTAGTGTAGAATGGAATAGAATGGTGTGGAATGGAGTCAAATGGATTGGAACAGAGATGCAGAGAGTAGAAAAGAGTTGAATAGAGCCGAATAACGCTGAATAGGACCACATCTGACCAAAATGAGCCGAATCGAGTCGAGTCGATCAGATTCGGGATGAATGGAGCCTAGTGGAGCTGAAATGAGCCAAATAGAGACAATCTGAACCCAGCAAAATCGAGCCAAAACACACTTAATTGCATCCTATTGCATCGGATCTCGTCGAATTCCATCAAATCCCACCAAAACGCATCAAATCTCGCGGAATCTCACCGAATCCCGTCGAATTGTCTCAAATCGGGTCAAATGGTGTCAAACTGAATAGAATCGAATTAAATTGAATAGATTAGAGTAGTGTAGGTTAGACTGGGATTCAGTAGGGAAGGGCACAGAAGAATAGAATAGAGTAGAACAGAAGAGAATACCAAGAGTAGAATGGAGTAGAGTTGAGTAGAGTGGAATAGTCAGAGTCGGGTAGTGCAGAATATAGATGAATAGATCCAATTCAAGCCGAATCGATTCGAATGGAGAGGAAAGGAGACAAATCGTGATGAATCGAATCGATTAGAATAGATTAGAGTAGGGTAGGGTAGAACAGAATAGAATAGAGTAGAAAAGAGTAGAATGGTGTGGAAGGGAGTTGAATGGAGCCAAATAGAGACAAATAAAGTAGAAAGGGTTGAGTAGAGCTGAACAGGGCTGAATAAGGTTCACTCGAGCCTAATTATGCTGAATTGAGCAGAATCGAGACGAATTGACCCAATTCAAGCCAAATAGAGCTAAATCGAGCCGATTCAAGCCTAATCACATGGAATCCCGTCAAAATGCGTTGAATCGAATAGATTAGAGTAGAGGAGGGTACGGCAGGAGAGGCTAGACTACAACACAACAGAACACAATAGAAAGAAGAGAACAGAATTAAGTACAGTCGGGTCCAGTAGAATAGAGTCAAATTGAGTTGAAGAGAGCCGAAAAGAGCCAAAGAGAGCTGAATACAGCCGAATTGACCAAATTCAAGGTGAATCGAGATGAATCATGTCGAGTCGTTTGAAACGTGTCGAATCGAATCAAATAGATTAGTGTGGGGAAGGTAAGGCTAGGGTAGGGTAGAGAAGAATAGAATAGAGTAGAATAGAACAGAACAGAAAGAATCGAGTAGACTAGAGTCAAATAGAGTCGAATACTGCCAAAAAGAGCCGAATAGAGTGGAAAAGAGCCGAATAGAACCGAATCGAGTTTAATGGAGCAGAAAGGAGATGAATCGAGCCGATATGACCCGAATCAGGTCGAATCCCATTCAAGTGTGTCGAATAGCATAGAACAGATTACAGAAGGCTAAGTTAGGGTAGGGTAGGGTAGAATAGAGTGCAGTAGAACAGAACAGAAGAGAACTGAAAGAATAGGGTCGAGACGAGCAGAGTATAGAAGAGTAGAGTAGAGTAGAGTCGAACATTGCCGAATAGAGCCAAATAGAGCCCAAAAGAGCTAAATGGATAGAAACCAAGACGAATCACGCCGAATCCCGTGGAATCGTGCCGTATCGCGTCGAATCCCGTCGAATTGCATTGAATCTGATCAATTCCAATCCAATCAAATAGAATAGACTAGAGTAGGGTAGAGTACAATACAATACAGGAGAGAATAGTTTAGGATGGAGTAGAATGGTGTAGCATGGAGTCGAGTGGAGTCGAAAAGAGATAATAGAGTTGAGTAGAGTCTAATAGAGCCGAATAGAGCTGAATAGAGCCTATTCGAGCTGACTGGAGCCGAATGGAGCCGATTAGAGCTGAATCGAACCGATTTGAGCCGATTGGCGATGAATGGAGTGGAAAGGAGCCGATTTGAGCCGAATCGCATCGAGATGCGTGGAATCGAATCCAGTAGAATAGATTAGATTAGGGTAGGATGGAATAGAGTAGACTTGAACACAGTAGAAGAGAATGGAAAGGATACAATAGAATAGAGTAGAAAAGGGTAGAGCAGAGCAGAATAGTGTAGAGTAGAATAGAGTAGAGTAGAACAGAGTCGAATCAAGCTGAATGGAGACGAAACGAGACAAATCGCGTCGAATGGCGTCGAATCCCATCGAATCAATTACAGTAGGGTATAGTAGAAGAGCGTAGAATGGAGTAGAATGGTGTGCAATGGAATCGAGTAGAGTAGAAAAGAGCTGAAGAGAGCCGAAGAGGGCCAAAGAGGGCCAAATCGAGCTGAATTGAGCGAAATCGAGCCGAATCCAGTGAATCGAGCCTAATGGAGCCAAATCGAGCCTAATCGAGCTGAATCGACACTATTCGAGACAAATGGAGCCGAATGGACATGAATCACACCGATTCGGCCCCTAGTCGCGTCAAAATTTCTCGAATTCAATTGAATAGACTAGAGTAGGGGAGGTTCGGGTAGGCTAGAGTAGGGTAGAATAGAGTAGAATAGAATAAAACAGAACAGAACACAACAAAATAGAACACAACAACACAGAACGAATACAGAAAAGAGCAGGCTAGAGTAGAGTAGAGGGGAATAGAGTAGAGTAGAATAGATTTGAACAGAGCCAAATCGAGCCGAATCGCCTCGAAATGGGTTGAATCAAATCCAATCAAGTGGATTACAATACCTTAGAGTTGGGTAGCATAGGGTAGGGTAGAATAGAGTAGAATCGTACAGAACAGAGTAGAAACAATACAATAGAGTAGAGAAGAGTAGAATAGAGCTGAATAGAGCCAAATGCAGACAAAATGTGAGGAATCGTGTAGAAGCAAGTAGAGTAAATTAGAGTGGTGTTGGGTAGGGTAGAGCAGAATAGAGTAGAATAGTGTAGAATAGTGTGGAATGAATAGAATGGAGTAGAATGGAGTCAAGTAGAAACGAATAGAGTAGAAAAGAGTCGAATAGAGCAGAATAGGGCCGAGGAAGGCCGAATCGAGCAGATTCGAAGCGATTCAAGCCAAAACAAGCTGAATGGAGCCTAACTGAGCCGAATAGAGCCAAATCGAGCCGAATCGAGCCGATTCAAGCTTCATCGCCTCGAATCGCGTTCAACGCGTCAAATCCAATCGAGACGTATAGATTAGAGAAGGGGAGGGGAGGGGAGGGGAGAATAGAACAGAGTAGAGTGGAATAGAAGAGATTAGAACAGAATAGAAGGAATAGAATCGAGTAGAATCGAGTGGAAAAGAGTAGAGTCGAATACAGTCGAATAGAGCCGAATAAGCTGAATAGAGACGAATGGAGCTGAATACAGCCGAAAAGAGCTGTATACTGCCGAATCACACCTAATCGAGCGGAATCAAGCAGAATCGCACTGACTGTCACCGAACAGCGTCGAATCGAATCAGGTCGAATCGAGTCGAGTCACATCGTTTTGATTCAAACAAGGTCAAATTGCTTCATATCGTGTCGAATCCCATCGAATCACGTCGAATAACTTCGAATTGCGTCAAACCTCAGAGAATCCTACTGAATCACGTCGAGTCGCATGGAATCTCATCAAATCCCTTCAGATCTTGCCGAATCCAGTCAAGTCCTATCAAATCGCGTTGCACGGAATCGAATTGAATCCAAGAGATTAAAGTAGGGAAGGCTCGGGTGGGGTGCCGTTGGGTCGGGTAGGGTAGAATAGAATAGAGTACAACAGAATAGGAGAGAATAGAACAGAACAGAAAGAATACAACAGAATAGAATAGAGTCAAAGAGAGAGAACATAGCCGAATTGAGCCGAGTGGAGACAAAACGAGACGAATCACGTCCGGTTGCTTCGAATCGCGTCAAATCAAATCGAATCGATTAGAAGAGATTAGGGTAGGGAAGGGTAGAATAGAAGAGAGGAAAATAGTGAGGAATGGAGTTGAACGGAGTCCAATAGAGACGGATAGATATGAATAGAGTACAAAAGAGTCTAATAGAGCAGAATAGGGCCGAATAGGCCCAAATAAGGCCTAATCGAGCAGAATCCAGCAGAATCGATGGAATTCGAGCCTAATCGAGCCGAATGGAGTGAAATGGAGCCAAGTCGAGCCGAATAGAGCCGATTCGAACTGAATCGAGCTGATTCAAGCCTAATCGCGTCAAATCGCGTGGAAATACGTCACATCGAATCTAATCAAATAGATTAGGGAAGGGTAGGGGAGGGGCGGGTGGGTAGACTAGAACAGAATAGTACAGAATAGAATATAGTACAGTAGGGTAGAGAGAGTAAAGCAGACAAGAGTAGAGCAGAGTAGAATTGAGTCAAATAGAGTCAAAGAGTGCAGGATATAGCTGAATAGAGCCAATTCTGGCCGAATCGAGTCAAATGGAAACAAAACGAGATGAATCACACCGAATTGCTAAGAATCGCATCCAATCGAATAGATTAGAGTATCGTAGGGTAGAGTAGAACAGAATAGAGTAGAATAGCATAGAATGGAGAAGAGTGGAGTCAAATGGAGTCGAACAGAGACAAATAGAGTAGAAAAGAGTCGAATCGAGCCAAATAGGGCCGAATAAGGCTGAACCGAGTGGAAACGAGCTGAATTGAAGCGATTCGAGCCAAATCGAGCTGATGTTGCGGAATCGAGCCGACTCAAGCGTGATGGTGTCCGGTCGCATCGAAATGCTTTGAATCGAATCAAATGGAATCGATTAGAATAGGTTAGGGTAGGGTAGTTTATGATAGGAAGACTAGGGTAGATGCAAGTAGACTACATTAGAGTAGACAAGAGAAGGCTAGAGTAGAAGCCTAGACTAGTAAGCTGGACTAGTCAGCTAGACTAGTGGCATAGAGCAGTAGCCTAGACAACTAGTCTTGAATA
This sequence comes from Loxodonta africana, assembly GCF_030014295.1. Classification (NCBI taxonomy): domain Eukaryota; kingdom Metazoa; phylum Chordata; class Mammalia; order Proboscidea; family Elephantidae; genus Loxodonta; species Loxodonta africana. Next base: position 71,853 of record NW_026975319.1, on the reverse strand, counting down.
GTACCCTAAGTCAGTAATCTGAACGAGTACCCTTGCCTGAACTCTTAGCCTAATCTAGTACCCTTGCCTTAACTAGTAGTCCTAACAAGTACCCTTGCCTTAACCAGTATTCCTCACTAGTACCCTTGCCTTCACTAGTAGTACATCCTTAACAAGTAGCCTGAACTGGTACCCTTGCCTTAACCAGTACCCTCAACAAGTACCCATGCCTTAACTAGTAGCCTGGCCTTAACTAGTGCCCTTGCATAACTAGTACCCTGGCCTTAACTAGTAGCCTGAACTAGTACACTTGCCTTAAGGAGTACCCTTGCCCGAACTACTCCCCTTAATTAGGATCCTTATTGAGTAACCCTAAGTAGTAGTGTATGGTACGGTGGGGTAGCATAGGGTAGGGAAGCATACGGTGGAACAGAGAAAATAGAAGGAAATAGAATAGAACAGCATAGGTCAGGGTAGGTTAGCTTAGTGCAGGGTATGGTAGAGTAGCATAGGATGGAATCGAGAAAATAGAAAAGGAGACTAGAAAAGAGCAGACTAGATTAGGATAGGCTAGGGTGGGGGAGGGTTTTGTAGAATACAGTAGTGTAGAATGGAATAGAATGGTGTGGAATGGAGTCAAATGGATTCGAACAGAGATGCAGAGAGTAGAAAAGAGTTGAATAGAGCCGAATAACGCTGAATAGGACCACATCTGACCAAAATGAGCCGAATCGAGTCGAGTCGATCAGATTCGGGATGAATGGAGCCTAGTGGAGCTGAAATGAGCCAAATAGAGACAATCTGAACCCAGCAAAATCGAGCCAAAACACACTTAATTGCATCCTATTGCATCGGATCTCGTCGAATTCCATCAAATCCCACCAAAACGCATCAAATCTCGCGGAATCTCACCGAATCCCGTCGAATTGTCTCAAATCGGGTCGAATGGTGTCAAACTGAATAGAATCGAATTAAATTGAATAGATTAGAGTAGTGTAGGTTAGACTGGGATTCAGTAGGGAAGGGCACAGAAGAATAGAATAGAGTAGAACAGAAGAGAATACCAAGAGTAGAATGGAGTAGAGTTGAGTAGAGTGGAATAGTCAGAGTCGGGTAGTGCAGAATATAGATGAATAGATCCAATTCAAGCCGAATCGATTCGAATGGAGAGGAAAGGAGACAAATCGTGATGAATCGAATCGATTAGAATAGATTAGAGTAGGGTAGGGTAGAACAGAATAGAATAGAGTAGAAAAGAGTAGAATGGTGTGGAAGGGAGTTGAATGGAGCCAAATAGAGACAAATAAAGTAGAAAGGGTTGAGTAGAGCTGAACAGGGCTGAATAAGGTTCACTCGAGCCTAATTATGCTGAATTGAGCAGAATCGAGACGAATTGACCCAATTCAAGCCAAATAGAGCTAAATCGAGCCGATTCAAGCCTAATCACATGGAATCCCGTCAAAATGCGTTGAATCGAATAGATTAGAGTAGAGGAGGGTACGGCAGGAGAGGCTAGACTACAACACAACAGAACACAATAGAAAGAAGAGAACAGAATTAAGTACAGTCGGGTCCAGTAGAATAGAGTCAAATTGAGTTGAAGAGAGCCGAAAAGAGCCAAAGAGAGCTGAATACAGCCGAATTGACCAAATTCAAGGTGAATCGAGATGAATCATGTCGAGTCGTTTGAAACGTGTCGAATCGAATCAAATAGATTAGTGTGGGGAAGGTAAGGCTAGGGTAGGGTAGAGAAGAATAGAATAGAGTAGAATAGAACAGAACAGAAAGAATCGAGTAGACTAGAGTCAAATAGAGTCGAATACTGCCAAAAAGAGCCGAATAGAGTGGAAAAGAGCCGAATAGAACCGAATCGAGTTTAATGGAGCAGAAAGGAGATGAATCGAGCCGATATGACCCGAATCAGGTCGAATCCCATTCAAGTGTGTCGAATAGCATAGAACAGATTACAGAAGGCTAAGTTAGGGTAGGGTAGGGTAGAATAGAGTGCAGTAGAACAGAACAGAAGAGAACTGAAAGAATAGGGTCGAGACGAGCAGAGTATAGAAGAGTAGAGTAGAGTAGAGTCGAACATTGCCGAATAGAGCCAAATAGAGCCCAAAAGAGCTAAATGGATAGAAACCAAGACGAATCACGCCGAATCCCGTGGAATCGTGCCGTATCGCGTCGAATCCCGTCGAATTGCATTGAATCTGATCAATTCCAATCCAATCAAATAGAATAGACTAGAGTAGGGTAGAGTACAATACAATACAGGAGAGAATAGTTTAGGATGGAGTAGAATGGTGTAGCATGGAGTCGAGTGGAGTCGAAAAGAGATAATAGAGTTGAGTAGAGTCTAATAGAGCCGAATAGAGCTGAATAGAGCCTATTCGAGCTGACTGGAGCCGAATGGAGCCGATTAGAGCTGAATCGAACCGATTTGAGCCGATTGGCGATGAATGGAGTGGAAAGGAGCCGATTTGAGCCGAATCGCATCGAGATGCGTGGAATCGAATCCAGTAGAATAGATTAGATTAGGGTAGGATGGAATAGAGTAGACTTGAACACAGTAGAAGAGAATGGAAAGGATACAATAGAATAGAGTAGAAAAGGGTAGAGCAGAGCAGAATAGTGTAGAGTAGAATAGAGTAGAGTAGAACAGAGTCGAATCAAGCTGAATGGAGACGAAACGAGACAAATCGCGTCGAATGGCGTCGAATCCCATCGAATCAATTACAGTAGGGTATAGTAGAAGAGCGTAGAATGGAGTAGAATGGTGTGCAATGGAATCGAGTAGAGTAGAAAAGAGCTGAAGAGAGCCGAAGAGGGCCAAAGAGGGCCAAATCGAGCTGAATTGAGCGAAATCGAGCCGAATCCAGTGAATCGAGCCTAATGGAGCCAAATCGAGCCTAATCGAGCTGAATCGACACTATTCGAGACAAATGGAGCCGAATGGACATGAATCACACCGATTCGGCCCCTAGTCGCGTCAAAATTTCTCGAATTCAATTGAATAGACTAGAGTAGGGGAGGTTCGGGTAGGCTAGAGTAGGGTAGAATAGAGTAGAATAGAATAAAACAGAACAGAACACAACAAAATAGAACAGAACAACACAGAACGAATACAGAAAAGAGCAGGCTAGAGTAGAGTAGAGGGGAATAGAGTAGAGTAGAATAGATTTGAACAGAGCCAAATCGAGCCGAATCGCCTCGAAATGGGTTGAATCAAATCCAATCAAGTGGATTACAATACCTTAGAGTTGGGTAGCATAGGGTAGGGTAGAATAGAGTAGAATCGTACAGAACAGAGTAGAAACAATACAATAGAGTAGAGAAGAGTAGAATAGAGCTGAATAGAGCCAAATGCAGACAAAATGAGAGGAATCGTGTAGAAGCAAGTAGAGTAAATTAGAGTGGTGTTGGGTAGGGTAGAGCAGAATAGAGTAGAATAGTGTAGAATAGTGTGGAATGAATAGAATGGAGTAGAATGGAGTCAAGTAGAAACGAATAGAGTAGAAAAGAGTCGAATAGAGCAGAATAGGGCCGAGGAAGGCCGAATCGAGCAGATTCGAAGCGATTCAAGCCAAAACAAGCTGAATGGAGCCTAACTGAGCCGAATAGAGCCAAATCGAGCCGAATCGAGCCGATTCAAGCTTCATCGCCTCGAATCGCGTTCAACGCGTCAAATCCAATCGAGACGTATAGATTAGAGAAGGGGAGGGGAGGGGAGGGGAGAATAGAACAGAGTAGAGTGGAATAGAAGAGATTAGAACAGAATAGAAGGAATAGAATCGAGTAGAATCGAGTGGAAAAGAGTAGAGTCGAATACAGTCGAATAGAGCCGAATAAGCTGAATAGAGACGAATGGAGCTGAATACAGCCGAAAAGAGCTGTATACTGCCGAATCACACCTAATCGAGCGGAATCAAGCAGAATCGCACTGACTGTCACCGAACAGCGTCGAATCGAATCAGGTCGAATCGAGTCGAGTCACATCGTTTTGATTCAAACAAGGTCAAATTGCTTCATATCGTGTCGAATCCCATCGAATCACGTCGAATAACTTCGAATTGCGTCAAACCTCAGAGAATCCTACTGAATCACGTCGAGTCGCATGGAATCTCATCAAATCCCTTCAGATCTTGCCGAATCCAGTCAAGTCCTATCAAATCGCGTTGCACGGAATCGAATTGAATCCAAGAGATTAAAGTAGGGAAGGCTCGGGTGGGGTGCCGTTGGGTCGGGTAGGGTAGAATAGAATAGAGTACAACAGAATAGGAGAGAATAGAACAGAACAGAAAGAATACAACAGAATAGAATAGAGTCAAAGAGAGAGAACATAGCCGAATTGAGCTGAGTGGAGACAAAACGAGACGAATCACGTCCGGTTGCTTCGAATCGCGTCAAATCAAATCGAATCGATTAGAAGAGATTAGGGTAGGGAAGGGTAGAATAGAAGAGAGGAAAATAGTGAGGAATGGAGTTGAACGGAGTCCAATAGAGACGGATAGATATGAATAGAGTACAAAAGAGTCTAATAGAGCAGAATAGGGCCGAATAGGCCCAAATAAGGCCTAATCGAGCAGAATCCAGCAGAATCGATGGAATTCGAGCCTAATCGAGCCGAATGGAGTGAAATGGAGCCAAGTCGAGCCGAATAGAGCCGATTCGAACTGAATCAAGCTGATTCAAGCCTAATCGCGTCAAATCGCGTGGAAATACGTCACATCGAATCTAATCAAATAGATTAGGGAAGGGTAGGGGAGGGGCGGGTGGGTAGACTAGAACAGAATAGTACAGAATAGAATATAGTACAGTAGGGTAGAGTAGAGAGAGTAAAGCAGACAAGAGTAGAGCAGAGTAGAATTGAGTCAAATAGAGTCAAAGAGTGCAGGATATAGCTGAATAGAGCCAATTCTGGCCGAATCGAGTCAAATGGAAACAAAACGAGATGAATCACACCGAATTGCTAAGAATCGCATCCAATCGAATAGATTAGAGTATCGTAGGGTAGAGTAGAACAGAATAGAGTAGAATAGCATAGAATGGAGAAGAGTGGAGTCAAATGGAGTCGAACAGAGACAAATAGAGTAGAAAAGAGTCGAATCGAGCCAAATAGGGCCGAATAAGGCTGAACCGAGTGGAAACGAGCTGAATTGAAGCGATTCGAGCCAAATCGAGCTGATGTTGCGGAATCGAGCCGACTCAAGCGTGATGGTGTCCGGTCGCATCGAAATGCTTTGAATCGAATCAAATGGAATCGATTAGAATAGGTTAGGGTAGGGTAGTTTATGATAGGAAGACTAGGGTAGATGCAAGTAGACTACATTAGAGTAGACAAGAGAAGGCTAGAGTAGAAGCCTAGACTAGTAAGCTGGACTAGTCAGCTAGACTAGTGGCATAGAGCAGTAGCCTAGACAACTAGTCTTGAATAGTACCCTAAGTCAGTAATCTGAACGAGTACCCTTGCCTGAACTCTTAGCCTAATCTAGTACCCTTGCCTTAACTAGTAGTCCTAACAAGTACCCTTGCCTTAACCAGTATTCCTCACTAGTACCCTTGCCTTCACTAGTAGTACATCCTTAACAAGTAGCCTGAACTGGTACCCTTGCCTTAACCAGTACCCTCAACAAGTACCCATGCCTTAACTAGTAGCCTGGCCTTAACTAGTGCCCTTGCATAACTAGTACCCTGGCCTTAACTAGTAGCCTGAACTAGTACACTTGCCTTAAGGAGTACCCTTGCCCGAACTACTCCCCTTAATTAGGATCCTTATTGAGTAACCCTAAGTAGTAGAGTATGGTACGGTGGGGTAGCATAGGGTAGGGAAGCATACGGTGGAACAGAGAAAATAGAAGGAAATAGAATAGAACAGCATAGGTCAGGGTAGGTTAGCTTAGTGCAGGGTATGGTAGAGTAGCATAGGATGGAATCGAGAAAATAGAAAAGGAGACTAGAAAAGAGCAGACTAGATTAGGATAGGCTAGGGTGGGGGAGGGTTTTGTAGAATACAGTAGTGTAGAATGGAATAGAATGGTGTGGAATGGAGTCAAATGGATTCGAAAAGAGATGCAGAGAGTAGAAAAGAGTTGAATAGAGCCGAATAACGCTGAATAGGACCACATCTGACCAAAATGAGCCGAATCGAGTCGAGTCGATCAGATTCGGGATGAATGGAGCCTAGTGGAGCTGAAATGAGCCAAATAGAGACAATCTGAACCCAGCAAAATCGAGCCAAAACACACTTAATTGCATCCTATTGCATCGGATCTCGTCGAATTCCATCAAATCCCACCAAAACGCATCAAATCTCGCGGAATCTCACCGAATCCCGTCGAATTGTCTCAAATCGGGTCGAATGGTGTCAAACTGAATGGAATCGAACTAAATTGAATAGATTAGAGTAGTGTACGTTAGACTGGGATTCAGTAGGGAAGGGCACAGAAGAATAGAATAGAGTAGAACAGAAGAGAATACCAAGAGTAGAATGGAGTAGAGTTGAGTAGAGTGGAATAGTCAGAGTCGGGTAGTGCAGAATATAGATGAATAGATCCAATTCAAGCCGAATCGATTCGAATGGAGAGGAAAGGAGACAAATCGTGATGAATCGAATCGATTAGAATAGATTAGAGTAGGGTAGGATAGAACAGAATAGAATAGAGTAGAAAAGAGTAGAATGGTGTGGAAGGGAGTTGAATGGAGCCAAATAGAGACAAATAAAGTAGAAAGGGTTGAGTAGAGCTGAACAGGGCTGAATAAGGTTCACTCGAGCCTAATTATGCTGAATTGAGCAGAATCGAGACGAATTGACCCAATTCAAGCCAAATAGAGCTAAATCGAGCCGATTCAAGCCTAATCACATGGAATCGCGTCGAAATGCGTTGAATCGAATAGATTAGAGTAGAGGAGGGTACGGCAGGAGAGGCTAGACTACAACACAACAGAACACAATAGAAAGAAGAGAACAGAATTAAGTAGAGTCGGGTCCAGTAGAATAGAGTCAAATTGAGTTGAAGAGAGCCGAAAAGAGCCAAAGAGAGCTGAATACAGCCGAATTGACCAAATTCAAGGTGAATCGAGATGAATCATGTCGAGTCGTTTGAAACGTGTCGAATCGAATCAAATAGATTAGTGTGGGGAAGGTAAGGTTAGGGTAGGGTAGAGAAGAATAGAATAGAGTAGAATAGAACAGAACAGAAAGAATCGAGTAGACTAGAGTCAAATAGAGTCGAATACTGCCAAAAAGAGCCGAATAGAGTGGAAAAGAGCCGAATAGAACCGAATCGAGTTTAATGGAGCAGAAAGGAGATGAATCGAGCCGATATGACCCGAATCAGGTCGAATCCCACTCAAGTGTGTCGAATAGCATAGAACAGATTACAGTAGGCTAAGTTAGGGTAGGGTAGGGTAGAATAGAGTGCAGTAGAACAGAACAGAACAGAACTGAAAGAATAGGGTCGAGACGAGCAGAATATAGAAGAGTAGAGTAGAGCAGAGTCGAACATTGCCGAATAGAGCCAAATAGAGCCCAAAAGAGCTAAATGGATAGAAACCAAGACGAATCACGCCGAATCCCGTGGAATCGTGCCGTATCGCGTTGAATCCCGTCGAATTGCATTGAATCTTATCAATTCCAATCCAATCAAATAGAATAGACTACAGTAGGGTAGAGTACAATACAATACAGTAGAGAATAGTTTAGGATGGAGTAGAATGGTGTAGCATGGAGTCGAGTGGAGTCGAAAAGAGATAATAGAGTTGAGTAGAGCCTAATAGAGCCGAATAGAGCTGAATAGAGCCTATTCGAGCTGACTGGAGCCGAATGGAGCCGATTAGAGCTGAATCCAACCGATTTGAGCCGATTGGGGATGAATGGAGTGGAAAGGAGCCGATTTGAGCCGAATCGCATCGAGATGCGTGGAATCGAATCCAGTAGAATAGATTAGATTAGGGTAGGATGGAATAGAGTAGACTTGAACACAGTAGAAGAGAATGGAAAGGATACAATAGAATAGAGTAGAAAAGGGTAGAGCAGAGCAGAATAGTGTAGAGTAGAGTAGAGTAGAACAGAGTTGAATCAAGCTGAATGGAGACGAAACGAGACAAATCGCGTCGAATGGCGTCGAATCCCATCGAATCAATTACAGTAGGGTATAGTAGAAGAGCGTAGAATGGAGTAGAATGGTGTGCAATGGAATCGAGTAGAGTAGAAAAGAGCTGAAGAGAGCCGAAGAGGGCCAAAGAGGGCCAAATCGAGCTGAATTGAGCGAAATCGAGCCGAATCCAGTGAATCGAGCCTAATGGAGCCAAATCGAGCCTAATCGAGCTGAATCGACACTATTCGAGACAAATGGAGCCGAATGGACATGAATCACACCGATTCGGCCCCTAGTCGCGTCAAAATTTCTCGAATTCAATTGAATAGACTAGAGTAGGGGAGGTTCGGGTAGGCTAGAGTAGGGTAGAATAGAGTAGAATAGAATAAAACAGAACAGAACACAACAAAATAGAACACAACAACACAGAACGAATACAGAAAAGAGTAGGCTAGAGTAGAGTAGAGGGGAATAGAGTAGAGAAGAATAGATTTGAACAGAGCCAAATCGAGGCGAATCGCCTCGAAATGGGTTGAATCAAATCCAATCAAGTGGATTACAATACCTTAGAGTTGGGTAGCATAGGGTAGGGTAGAATAGAGTAGAATCGTACAGAACAGAGTAGAAACAATACAATAGAGTAGAGAAGAGTAGAATAGAGCTGAATAGAGCCAAATGCAGACAAAATGAGAGGAATCGTGTAGAAGCAAGTAGAGTAAATTAGAGTGGTGTTGGGTAGGGTAGAGCAGAATAGAGTAGAATAGTGTGGAATGAATAGAATGGAGTAGAATGGAGTCAAGTAGAAACGAATAGAGTAGAAAAGAGTCGAATAGAGCAGAATAGGGCCGAAGAAGGCCAAATCGAGCAGATTCGAAGCGATTCAAGCCAAAACAAGCTGAATGGAGCCTAACTGAGCCGAATAGAGCCAAATCGAGCCGAATCGAGCCGATTCAAGCTTCATCGCCTCGAATCGCGTTCAACGCATCAAATCCAATCGAGACGTATAGATTAGAGAAGGGGAGGGGAGGGGAGGGGAGAATAGAACAGAGTAGAGTGGAATAGAAGAGATTAGAACAGAATAGAAGGAATAGAATCGAGTAGAATCGAGTGGAAAAGAGTAGAGTCGAATACAGTCGAATAGAGCCGAATAAGCTGAATAGAGACGAATGGAGCTGAATACAGCCGAAAAGAGCTGTATACTGCCGAATCACACCTAATCGAGCGGAATCAAGCAGAATCGCACTGACTGTCACCGAACAGCGTTGAATCGAATCAGGTCGAATCGAGTCGAGTCACATCGTTTTGAATCAAACAAGGTCAAATTGCTTCATATCGTGTCGAATCCCATCGAATCACGTCGAATAACTTCGAATTGCGTCAAACCTCAGAGAATCCTACTGAATCACGTCGAGTCGCATGGAATCTCATCAAATCCCTTCAGATCTTGCCGAATCCAGTCAAGTCCTATCAAATCGCGTTGCACGGAATCGAATTGCATCCAATAGATTAAAGTAGGGAAGGTTCGGGTGGGGTGCCGTTGGGTCGGGTAGGGTAGAATAGAACAGAGTACAACAGAATAGGAGAGAATAGAACAGAACAGAAAGAATACAACAGAATAGAATAGAGTCAAAGACAGAGAACATAGCCGAATTGAGCCGAGTGGAGACAAAACGAGACGAATCACGTCCGGTTGCTTCGAATCGCGTCAAATCAAATCGAATCGATTAGAAGAGATTAGGGTAGGGAAGGGTAGAATAGAAGAGAGGAAAATAGTGAGGAATGGAGTTGAACGGAGTCCAATAGAGACGGATAGATATGAATAGAGTACAAAAGAGTCTAATAGAGCAGAATAGGGCCGAATAGGCCCAAATAAGGCCTAATCGAGCAGAATCCAGCAGAATCGATGGAATTCGAGCCTAATCGAGCCGAATGGAGTGAAATGGAGCCAAGTCGAGCCGAATAGAGCCGATTCGAACTGAATCGAGCTGATTCAAGCCTAATCGCGTCAAATCGCGTGGAAATACGTCACATCGAATCTAATCAAATAGATTAGGGAAGGGTAGGGGAGGGGCGGGTGGGTAGACTAGAACAGAATAGTACAGAATAGAATATAGTACAGTAGGGTAGAGTAGAGAGAGTAAAGCAGACAAGAGTAGAGCAGAGTAGAATTGAGTCAAATAGAGTCAAAGAGTGCAGGATATAGCTGAATAGAGCCAATTCTGGCCGAATCGAGTCAAATGGAAACAAAACGAGATGAATCACACCGAATTGCTAAGAATCGCATCCAATCGAATAGATTAGAGTATCGTAGGGTAGAGTAGAACAGAATAGAGTAGAATAGCATAGAATGGAGAAGAGTGGAGTCAAATGGAGTCGAACAGAGACAAATAGAGTAGAAAAGAGTCGAATCGAGCCAAATAGGGCCGAATAAGGCTGAACCGAGTGGAAACGAGCTGAATTGAAGCGATTCGAGCCAAATCGAGCCAAATCGAGCTGATGTTGCGGAATCGAGCCGACTCAAGCGTGATGGTGTCCGGTCGCATCGAAATGCTTTGAATCGAATCAAATGGAATCGATTAGAATAGGTTAGGGTAGGGTAGTTTATGATAGGAAGACTAGGGTAGATGCAAGTAGACTACATTAGAGTAGACAAGAGAAGGCTAGAGTAGAAGCCTAGACTAGTAAGCTGGACTAGTCAGCTAGGCTAGTGGCATAGAGCAGTAGCCTAGACAACTAGTCTTGAATAGTACCCTAAGTCAGTAATCTGAACGAGTACCCTTGCCTGAACTCTTAGCCTAATCTAGTACCCTTGCCTTAACTAGTAGTCCTAACAAGTACCCTTGCCTTAACCAGTAGTCTTCACTAGTACCCTTGCCTTCACTAGTAGTATGTCCTTAACAAGTAGCCTGAACTGGTACCCTTGCCTTAACCAGTACCCTCAACAAGTACCCATGCCTTAACTAGTAGCCTGGCCTTAACTAGTGCCCTTGCATAACTAGTACCCTGGCCTTAACTAGTAGCCTGAACTAGTACACTTGCCTTAAGGAGTACCCTTGCCCGAACTACTCCCCTTAATTAGGACCCTTATTGAGTAACCCTAAGTAGTAGAGTATGGTACGGTGGGGTAGCATAGGGTAGGGAAGCATACGGTGGAACAGAGAAAATAGAAGGAAATAGAATAGAACAGCATAGGTCAGGGTAGGTTAGCTTAGTGCAGGGTATGGTAGAGTAGCATAGGATGGAACAGAGAAAATAGAAAAGGAGACTAGAAAAGAGCAGACTAGATTAGGATAGGCTAGGGTGGGGGAGGGTTTTGTAGAATACAGTAGTGTAGAATGGAATAGAATGGTGTGGAATGGAGTCAAATGGATTCGAACAGAGATGCAGAGAGTAGAAAAGAGTTGAATAGAGCCGAATAACGCTGAATAGGACCACATCTGACCAAAATGAGCCGAATCGAGTCGAGTCGATCAGATTCGGGATGAATGGAGCCTAGTGGAGCTGAAATGAGCCAAATAGAGACAATCTGAACCCAGCAAAATCGAGCCAAAACACACTTAATTGCATCCTATTGCATCGGATCTCGTCGAATTCCATCAAATCCCACCAAAACGCATCAAATCTCGCGGAATCTCACCGAATCCCGTCGAATTGTCTCAAATCGGGTCGAATGGTGTCAAACTGAATAGAATCGAATTAAATTGAATAGATTAGAGTAGTGTAGGTTAGACTGGGATTCAGTAGGGAAGGGCACAGAAGAATAGAATAGAGTAGAACAGAAGAGAATACCAAGAGTAGAATGGAGTAGAGTTGAGTAGAGTGGAATAGTCAGAGTCGGGTAGTGCAGAATATAGATGAATAGATCCAATTCAAGCCGAATCGATTCGAATGGAGAGGAAAGGAGACAAATCGTGATGAATCGAATCGATTAGAATAGATTAGAGTAGGGTAGGGTAGAACAGAATAGAATAGAGTAGAAAAGAGTAGAATGGTGTGGAAGGGAGTTGAATGGAGCCAAATAGAGACAAATAAAGTAGAAAGGGTTGAGTAGAGCTGAACAGGGCTGAATAAGGTTCACTCGAGCCTAATTATGCTGAATTGAGCAGAATCGAGACGAATTGACCCAATTCAAGCCAAATAGAGCTAAATCGAGCCGATTCAAGCCTAATCACATGGAATCGCGTCAAAATGCGTTGGATCGAATAGATTAGAGTAGAGGAGGGTACGGCAGGAGAGGCTAGACTACAACACAACAGAACACAATAGAAAGAAGAGAATAGAATTAAGTAGAGTCGGGTCCAGTAGAATAGAGTCAAATTGAGTTGAAGAGAGCCGAAAAGAGCCAAACAGAGCTGAATACAGCCGAATTGACCAAATTCAAGGTGAATCGAGATGAATCATGTCGAGTCGTTTGAAACGTGTCGAATCGAATCAAATAGATTAGTGTGGGGAAGGTAAGGCTAGGGTAGGGTAGAGAAGAATAGAATAGAGTAGAATAGAACAGAACAGAAAGAATCGAGTAGACTAGAGTCAAATAGAGTCGAATACTGCCAAAAAGAGCCGAATAGAGTGGAAAAGAGCCGAATAGAACCGAATCGAGTTTAATGGAGCAGAAAGGAGATGAATCGAGCCGATATGACCCGAATCAGGTCGAATCCCATTCAAGTGTGTCGAATAGCATAGAACAGATTACACTAGGCTAAGTTAGGGTAGGGTAGGGTAGAATAGAGTGCGGTAGAACAGAACAGAAGAGAACTGAACTGAAAGAATAGGGTCGAGACGAGCAGAGTATAGAAGAGTAGAGTCGAACATTGCCGAATGGAGCCAAATAGAGCCCAGAAGAGCTAAATGGATAGAAACCAAGACAAATCACGCTGAATCCGTGGAATCGTGCCGTATCGCGTCGAATCCCGTCGAATTGCATTGAATCTGATCAATTCCAATCCAATCAAATAGAATAGACTACAGTAGGGTAGAGTACAATACAATACAGTAGAGAATAGTTTAGGATGGAGTAGAATGGTGTAGCATGGAGTCGAGTGGAGTCGAAAAGAGATTATAGAGTTGAGTAGAGTCTAATAGAGCCGAATAGAGCTGAATAGAGCCTATTCGAGCTGACTGGAGCCGAATGGAGCCGATTAGAGCTGAATCGAACCGATTTGAGCCGATTGGGGATGAATGGAGTGGAAAGGAGCCGATTTGAGCCGAATCGCATCGAGATGCGTGGAATCGAATCCAGTAGAATAGATTAGATTAGGGTAGGATGGAATAGAGTAGACTTGAACACAGTAGAAGAGAATGGAAAGGATACAATAGAATAGAGTAGAAAAGGGTAGAGCAGAGCAGAATAGTGTAGAGTAGAATAGAGTAGAGTAGAACAGAGTCGAATCAAGCTGAATGGAGACGAAACGAGACAAATCGCGTCGAATGGCGTCGAATCCCATCGAATCAATTACAGTAGGGTATAGTAGAAGAGCGTAGAATGGAGTAGAATGGTGTGCAATGGAATCGAGTAGAGTAGAAAAGAGCTGAAGAGAGCCGAAGAGGGCCAAAGAGGGCCAAATCGAGCTGAATTGAGCGAAATCGAGCCGAATCCAGTGAATCGAGCCTAATGGAGCCAAATCGAGCCTAATCGAGCTGAATCGACACTATTCGAGACAAATGGAGCCGAATGGACATGAATCACACCGATTCGGCCCCTAGTCGCGTCAAAATTTCTCGAATTCAATTGAATAGACTAGAGTAGGGGAGGTTCGGGTAGGCTAGAGTAGGGTAGAATAGAGTAGAATAGAATAAAACAGAACAGAACACAACAAAATAGAACAGAACAACACAGAACGAATACAGAAAAGAGCAGGCTAGAGTAGAGTAGAGGGGAATAGAGTAGAGTAGAATAGATTTGAACAGAGCCAAATCGAGCCGAATCGCCTCGAAATGGGTTGAATCAAATCCAATCAAGTGGATTACAATACCTTAGAGTTGGGTAGCATAGGGTAGGGTAGAATAGAGTAGAATCGTACAGAACAGAGTAGAAACAATACAATAGAGTAGAGAAGAGTAGAATAGAGCTGAATAGAGCCAAATGCAGACAAAATGAGAGGAATCGTGTAGAAGCAAGTAGAGTAAATTAGAGTGGTGTTGGGTAGGGTAGAGCAGAATAGAGTAGAATAGTGTAGAATAGTGTGGAATGAATAGAATGGAGTAGAATGGAGTCAAGTAGAAACGAATAGAGTAGAAAAGAGTCGAATAGAGCAGAATAGGGCCGAGGAAGGCCGAATCGAGCAGATTCGAAGCGATTCAAGCCAAAACAAGCTGAATGGAGCCTAACTGAGCCGAATAGAGCCAAATCGAGCCGAATCGAGCCGATTCAAGCTTCATCGCCTCGAATCGCGTTCAACGCGTCAAATCCAATCGAGACGTATAGATTAGAGAAGGGGAGGGGAGGGGAGGGGAGAATAGAACAGAGTAGAGTGGAATAGAAGAGATTAGAACAGAATAGAAGGAATAGAATCGAGTAGAATCGAGTGGAAAAGAGTAGAGTCGAATACAGTCGAATAGAGCCGAATAAGCTGAATAGAGACGAATGGAGCTGAATACAGCCGAAAAGAGCTGTATACTGCCGAATCACACCTAATCGAGCGGAATCAAGCAGAATCGCACTGACTGTCACCGAACAGCGTCGAATCGAATCAGGTCGAATCGAGTCGAGTCACATCGTTTTGATTCAAACAAGGTCAAATTGCTTCATATCGTGTCGAATCCCATCGAATCACGTCGAATAACTTCGAATTGCGTCAAACCTCAGAGAATCCTACTGAATCACGTCGAGTCGCATGGAATCTCATCAAATCCCTTCAGATCTTGCCGAATCCAGTCAAGTCCTATCAAATCGCGTTGCACGGAATCGAATTGAATCCAAGAGATTAAAGTAGGGAAGGCTCGGGTGGGGTGCCGTTGGGTCGGGTAGGGTAGAATAGAATAGAGTACAACAGAATAGGAGAGAATAGAACAGAACAGAAAGAATACAACAGAATAGAATAGAGTCAAAGAGAGAGAACATAGCCGAATTGAGCCGAGTGGAGACAAAACGAGACGAATCACGTCCGGTTGCTTCGAATCGCGTCAAATCAAATCGAATCGATTAGAAGAGATTAGGGTAGGGAAGGGTAGAATAGAAGAGAGGAAAATAGTGAGGAATGGAGTTGAACGGAGTCCAATAGAGACGGATAGATATGAATAGAGTACAAAAGAGTCTAATAGAGCAGAATAGGGCCGAATAGGCCCAAATAAGGCCTAATCGAGCAGAATCCAGCAGAATCGATGGAATTCGAGCCTAATCGAGCCGAATGGAGTGAAATGGAGCCAAGTCGAGCCGAATAGAGCCGATTCGAACTGAATCGAGCTGATTCAAGCCTAATCGCGTCAAATCGCGTGGAAATACGTCACATCGAATCTAATCAAATAGATTAGGGAAGGGTAGGGGAGGGGCGGGTGGGTAGACTAGAACAGAATAGTACAGAATAGAATATAGTACAGTAGGGTAGAGTAGAGAGAGTAAAGCAGACAAGAGTAGAGCAGAGTAGAATTGAGTCAAATAGAGTCAAAGAGTGCAGGATATAGCTGAATAGAGCCAATTCTGGCCGAATCGAGTCAAATGGAAACAAAACGAGATGAATCACACCGAATTGCTAAGAATCGCATCCAATCGAATAGATTAGAGTATCGTAGGGTAGAGTAGAACAGAATAGAGTAGAATAGCATAGAATGGAGAAGAGTGGAGTCAAATGGAGTCGAACAGAGACAAATAGAGTAGAAAAGAGTCGAATCGAGCCAAATAGGGCCGAATAAGGCTGAACCGAGTGGAAACGAGCTGAATTGAAGCGATTCGAGCCAAATCGAGCCAAATCGAGCTGATGTTGCGGAATCGAGCCGACTCAAGCGTGATGGTGTCCGGTCGCATCGAAATGCTTTGAATCGAATCAAATGGAATCGATTAGAATAGGTTAGGGTAGGGTAGTTTATGATAGGAAGACTAGGGTAGATGCAAGTAGACTACATTAGAGTAGACAAGAGAAGGCTAGAGTAGAAGCCTAGACTAGTAAGCTGGACTAGTCAGCTAGGCTAGTGGCATAGAGCAGTAGCCTAGACAACTAGTCTTGAATAGTACCCTAAGTCAGTAATCTGAACGAGTACCCTTGCCTGAACTCTTAGCCTAATCTAGTACCCTTGCCTTAACTAGTAGTCCTAACAAGTACCCTTGCCTTAACCAGTAGTCTTCACTAGTACCCTTGCCTTCACTAGTAGTATGTCCTTAACAAGTAGCCTGAACTGGTACCCTTGCCTTAACCAGTACCCTCAACAAGTACCCATGCCTTAACTAGTAGCCTGGCCTTAACTAGTGCCCTTGCATAACTAGTACCCTGGCCTTAACTAGTAGCCTGAACTAGTACACTTGCCTTAAGGAGTACCCTTGCCCGAACTACTCCCCTTAATTAGGACCCTTATTGAGTAACCCTAAGTAGTAGAGTATGGTACGGTGGGGTAGCATAGGGTAGGGAAGCATACGGTGGAACAGAGAAAATAGAAGGAAATAGAATAGAACAGCATAGGTCAGGGTAGGTTAGCTTAGTGCAGGGTATGGTAGAGTAGCATAGGATGGAACAGAGAAAATAGAAAAGGAGACTAGAAAAGAGCAGACTAGATTAGGATAGGCTAGGGTGGGGGAGGGTTTTGTAGAATACAGTAGTGTAGAATGGAATAGAATGGTGTGGAATGGAGTCAAATGGATTCGAACAGAGATGCAGAGAGTAGAAAAGAGTTGAATAGAGCCGAATAACGCTGAATAGGACCACATCTGACCAAAATGAGCCGAATCGAGTCGAGTCGATCAGATTCGGGATGAATGGAGCCTAGTGGAGCTGAAATGAGCCAAATAGAGACAATCTGAACCCAGCAAAATCGAGCCAAAACACACTTAATTGCATCCTATTGCATCGGATCTCGTCGAATTCCATCAAATCCCACCAAAACGCATCAAATCTCGCGGAATCTCACCGAATCCCGTCGAATTGTCTCAAATCGGGTCGAATGGTGTCAAACTGAATAGAATCGAATTAAATTGAATAGATTAGAGTAGTGTAGGTTAGACTGGGATTCAGTAGGGAAGGGCACAGAAGAATAGAATAGAGTAGAACAGAAGAGAATACCAAGAGTAGAATGGAGTAGAGTTGAGTAGAGTGGAATAGTCAGAGTCGGGTAGTGCAGAATATAGATGAATAGATCCAATTCAAGCCGAATCGATTCGAATGGAGAGGAAAGGAGACAAATCGTGATGAATCGAATCGATTAGAATAGATTAGAGTAGGGTAGGGTAGAACAGAATAGAATAGAGTAGAAAAGAGTAGAATGGTGTGGAAGGGAGTTGAATGGAGCCAAATAGAGACAAATAAAGTAGAAAGGGTTGAGTAGAGCTGAACAGGGCTGAATAAGGTTCACTCGAGCCTAATTATGCTGAATTGAGCAGAATCGAGACGAATTGACCCAATTCAAGCCAAATAGAGCTAAATCGAGCCGATTCAAGCCTAATCACATGGAATCGCGTCAAAATGCGTTGGATCGAATAGATTAGAGTAGAGGAGGGTACGGCAGGAGAGGCTAGACTACAACACAACAGAACACAATAGAAAGAAGAGAATAGAATTAAGTAGAGTCGGGTCCAGTAGAATAGAGTCAAATTGAGTTGAAGAGAGCCGAAAAGAGCCAAAGAGAGCTGAATACAGCCGAATTGACCAAATTCAAGGTGAATCGAGATGAATCATGTCGAGTCGTTTGAAACGTGTCGAATCGAATCAAATAGATTAGTGTGGGGAAGGTAAGGTTAGGGTAGGGTAGAGAAGAATAGAATAGAGTAGAATAGAACAGAACAGAAAGAATCGAGTAGACTAGAGTCAAATAGAGTCGAATACTGCCAAAAAGAGCCGAATAGAGTGGAAAAGAGCCGAATAGAACCGAATCGAGTTTAATGGAGCAGAAAGGAGATGAATCGAGCCGATATGACCCGAATCAGGTCGAATCCCATTCAAGTGTGTCGAATAGCATAGAACAGATTACACTAGGCTAAGTTAGGGTAGGGTAGGGTAGAATAGAGTGCAGTAGAACAGAACAGAAGAGAACTGAACTGAAAGAATAGGGTCGAGACGAGCAGAGTATAGAAGAGTAGAGTCGAACATTGCCGAATGGAGCCAAATAGAGCCCAGAAGAGCTAAATGGATAGAAACCAAGACAAATCACGCTGAATCCGTGGAATCGTGCCGTATCGCGTCGAATCCCGTCGAATTGCATTGAATCTGATCAATTCCAATCCAATCAAATAGAATAGACTACAGTAGGGTAGAGTACAATACAATACAGTAGAGAATAGTTTAGGATGGAGTAGAATGGTGTAGCATGGAGTCGAGTGGAGTCGAAAAGAGATAATAGAGTTGAGTAGAGTCTAATAGAGCCGAATAGAGCTGAATAGAGCCTATTCGAGCTGACTGGAGCCGAATGGAGCCGATTAGAGCTGAATCGAACCGATTTGAGCCGATTGGGGATGAATGGAGTGGAAAGGAGCCGATTTGAGCCGAATCGCATCGAGATGCGTGGAATCGAATCCAGTAGAATAGATTAGATTAGGGTAGGATGGAATAGAGTAGACTTGAACACAGTAGAAGAGAATGGAAAGGATACAATAGAATAGAGTAGAAAAGGGTAGAGCAGAGCAGAATAGTGTAGAGTAGAATAGAGTAGAGTAGAACAGAGTCGAATCAAGCTGAATGGAGACGAAACGAGACAAATCGCGTCGAATGGCGTCGAATCCCATCGAATCAATTACAGTAGGGTATAGTAGAAGAGCGTAGAATGGAGTAGAATGGTGTGCAATGGAATCGAGTAGAGTAGAAAAGAGCTGAAGAGAGCCGAAGAGGGCCAAAGAGGGCCAAATCGAGCTGAATTGAGCGAAATCGAGCCGAATCCAGTGAATCGAGCCTAATGGAGCCAAATCGAGCCTAATCGAGCTGAATCGACACTATTCGAGACAAATGGAGCCGAATGGACATGAATCACACCGATTCGGCCCCTAGTCGCGTCAAAATTTCTCGAATTCAATTGAATAGACTAGAGTAGGGGAGGTTCGGGTAGGCTAGAGTAGGGTAGAATAGAGTAGAATAGAATAAAACAGAACAGAACACAACAAAATAGAACACAACAACACAGAACGAATACAGAAAAGAGCAGGCTAGAGTAGAGTAGAGGGGAATAGAGTAGAGTAGAATAGATTTGAACAGAGCCAAATCGAGCCGAATCGCCTCGAAATGGGTTGAATCAAATCCAATCAAGTGGATTACAATACCTTAGAGTTGGGTAGCATAGGGTAGGGTAGAATAGAGTAGAATCGTACAGAACAGAGTAGAAACAATACAATAGAGTAGAGAAGAGTAGAATAGAGCTGAATAGAGCCAAATGCAGACAAAATGAGAGGAATCGTGTAGAAGCAAGTAGAGTAAATTAGAGTGGTGTTGGGTAGGGTAGAGCAGAATAGAGTAGAATAGTGTAGAATAGTGTGGAATGAATAGAATGGAGTAGAATGGAGTCAAGTAGAAACGAATAGAGTAGAAAAGAGTCGAATAGAGCAGAATAGGGCCGAGGAAGGCCGAATCGAGCAGATTTGAAGCGATTCAAGCCAAAACAAGCTGAATGGAGCCTAACTGAGCCGAATAGAGCCAAATCGAGCCGAATCGAGCCGATTCAAGCTTCATCGCCTCGAATCGCGTTCAACGCGTCAAATCCAATCGAGACGTATAGATTAGAGAAGGGGAGGGGAGGGGAGGGGAGAATAGAACAGAGTAGAGTGGAATAGAAGAGATTAGAACAGAATAGAAGGAATAGAATCGAGTAGAATCGAGTGGAAAAGAGTAGAGTCGAATACAGTCGAATAGAGCCGAATAAGCTGAATAGAGACGAATGGAGCTGAATACAGCCGAAAAGAGCTGTATACTGCCGAATCACACCTAATCGAGCGGAATCAAGCAGAATCGCACTGACTGTCACCGAACAGCGTCGAATCGAATCAGGTCGAATCGAGTCGAGTCACATCGTTTTGATTCAAACAAGGTCAAATTGCTTCATATCGTGTCGAATCCCATCGAATCACGTCGAATAACTTCGAATTGCGTCAAACCTCAGAGAATCCTACTGAATCACGTCGAGTCGCATGGAATCTCATCAAATCCCTTCAGATCTTGCCGAATCCAGTCAAGTCCTATCAAATCGCGTTGCACGGAATCGAATTGAATCCAAGAGATTAAAGTAGGGAAGGTTCGGGTGGGGTGCCGTTGGGTCGGGTAGGGTAGAATAGAATAGAGTACAACAGAATAGGAGAGAATAGAACAGAACAGAAAGAATACAACAGAATAGAATAGAGTCAAAGAGAGAGAACATAGCCGAATTGAGCCGAGTGGAGACAAAACGAGACGAATCACGTCCGGTTGCTTCGAATCGCGTCAAATCAAATCGAATCGATTAGAAGAGATTAGGGTAGGGAAGGGTAGAATAGAAGAGAGGAAAATAGTGAGGAATGGAGTTGAACGGAGTCCAATAGAGACGGATAGATATGAATAGAGTACAAAAGAGTCTAATAGAGCAGAATAGGGCCGAATAGGCCCAAATAAGGCCTAATCGAGCAGAATCCAGCAGAATCGATGGAATTCGAGCCTAATCGAGCCGAATGGAGTGAAATGGAGCCAAGTCGAGCCGAATAGAGCCGATTCGAACTGAATCGAGCTGATTCAAGCCTAATCGCGTCAAATCGCGTGGAAATACGTCACATCGAATCTAATCAAATAGATTAGGGAAGGGTAGGGGAGGGGCGGGTGGGTAGACTAGAACAGAATAGTACAGAATAGAATATAGTACAGTAGGGTAGAGTAGAGAGAGTAAAGCAGACAAGAGTAGAGCAGAGTAGAATTGAGTCAAATAGAGTCAAAGAGTGCAGGATATAGCTGAATAGAGCCAATTCTGGCCGAATCGAGTCAAATGGAAACAAAACGAGATGAATCACACCGAATTGCTAAGAATCGCATCCAATCGAATAGATTAGAGTATCGTAGGGTAGAGTAGAACAGAATAGAGTAGAATAGCATAGAATGGAGAAGAGTGGAGTCAAATGGAGTCGAACAGAGACAAATAGAGTAGAAAAGAGTCGAATCGAGCCAAATAGGGCCGAATAAGGCTGAACCGAGTGGAAACGAGCTGAATTGAAGCGATTCGAGCCAAATCGAGCTGATGTTGCGGAATCGAGCCGACTCAAGCGTGATGGTGTCCGGTCGCATCGAAATGCTTTGAATCAAATCAAATGGAATCGATTAGAATAGGTTAGGGTAGGGTAGTTTATGATAGGAAGACTAGGGTAGATGCAAGTAGACTACATTAGAGTAGACAAGAGAAGGCTAGAGTAGAAGCCTAGACTAGTAAGCTGGACTAGTCAGCTAGACTAGTGGCATAGAGCAGTAGCCTAGACAACTAGTCTTGAATAGTACCCTAAGTCAGTAATCTGAACGAGTACCCTTGCCTGAACTCTTAGCCTAATCTAGTACCCTTGCCTTAACTAGTAGTCCTAACAAGTACCCTTGCCTTAACCAGTAGTCTTCACTAGTACCCTTGCCTTCACTAGTAGTACATCCTTAACAAGTAGCCTGAACTGGTACCCTTGCCTTAACCAGTACCCTCAACAAGTACCCATGCCTTAACTAGTAGCCTGGCCTTAACTAGTGCCCTTGCATAACTAGTACCCTGGCCTTAACTAGTAGCCTGAACTAGTACACTTGCCTTAAGGAGTACCCTTGCCCGAACTACTCCCCTTAATTAGGACCCTTATTGAGTAACCCTAAGTAGTAGAGTATGGTACGGTGGGGTAGCATAGGGTAGGGAAGCATACGGTGGAACAGAGAAAATAGAAGGAAATAGAATAGAACAGCATAGGTCAGGGTAGGTTAGCTTAGTGCAGGGTATGGTAGAGTAGCATAGGATGGAATCGAGAAAATAGAAAAGGAGACTAGAAAAGAGCAGACTAGATTAGGATAGGCTAGGGTGGGGGAGGGTTTTGTAGAATACAGTAGTGTAGAATGGAATAGAATGGTGTGGAATGGAGTCAAATGGATTCAAACAGAGATGAATAGAGTAGAAAAGAGTTGAATAGAGCCGAATAACGCTGAATAGGACCACATATGACCAAAATGAGCCGAATCGAGTCGAGTCGACCAGATTCGGGATGAATGGAGCCTAGTGGAGCTGAAATGAGCCAAATAGAGACAATCTGAACCCAGCAAAATCGAGCCAAAACACACTTAATTGCATCCTATTGCATCGGATCTCGTCGAATTCCATCAAATCCCACCAAAACGCATCAAATCTCGCGGAATCTCACCGAATCCCGTCGAATTGTCTCAAATCGGGTCGAATGGTGTCAAACTGAATAGAATCGAATTAAATTGAATAGATTAGAGTAGTGTAGGTTAGACTGGGATTCAGTAGGGAAGGGCACAGAAGAATAGAATAGAGTAGAACAGAAGAGAATACCAAGAGTAGAATGGAGTAGAGTTGAGTAGAGTGGAATAGTCAGAGTCGGGTAGTGCAGAATATAGATGAATAGATCCAATTCAAGCCGAATCGATTCGAATGGAGAGGAAAGGAGACAAATCGTGATGAATCGAATCGATTAGAATAGATTAGAGTAGGGTAGGGTAGAACAGAATAGAATAGAGTAGAAAAGAGTAGAATGGTGTGGAAGGGAGTTGAATGGAGCCAAATAGAGACAAATAAAGTAGAAAGGGTTGAGTAGAGCTGAACAGGGCTGAATAAGGTTCACTCGAGCCTAATTATGCTGAATTGAGCAGAATCGAGACGAATTGACCCAATTCAAGCCAAATAGAGCTAAATCGAGCCGATTCAAGCCTAATCACATGGAATCCCGTCAAAATGCGTTGAATCGAATAGATTAGAGTAGAGGAGAGTACGGCAGGAGAGGCTAGACTACAACACAACAGAACACAATAGAAAGAAGAGAACAGAATTAAGTAGAGTCGGGTCCAGTAGAATAGAGTCAAATTGAGTTGAAGAGAGCCGAAAAGAGCCAAAGAGAGCTGAATACAGCCGAATTGACCAAATTCAAGGTGAATCGAGATGAATCATGTCGAGTCGTTTGAAACGTGTCGAATCGAATCAAATAGATTAGTGTGGGGAAGGTAAGGCTAGGGTAGGGTAGAGAAGAATAGAATAGAGTAGAATAGAACAGAACAGAAAGAATCGAGTAGACTAGAGTCAAATAGAGTCGAATACTGCCAAAAAGAGCCGAATAGAGTGGAAAAGAGCCGAATAGAACCGAATCGAGTTTAATGGAGCAGAAAGGAGATGAATCGAGCCGATATGACCCGAATCAGGTCGAATCCCATTCAAGTGTGTCGAATAGCATAGAACAGATTACAGAAGGCTAAGTTAGGGTAGGGTAGGGTAGAATAGAGTGCAGTAGAACAGAACAGAAGAGAACTGAAAGAATAGGGTCGAGACAAGCAGAGTATAGAAGAGTAGAGTAGAGTAGAGTCGAACATTGCCGAATAGAGCCAAATAGAGCCCAAAAGAGCTAAATGGATAGAAACCAAGACGAATCACGCCGAATCCCGTGGAATCGTGCCGTATCGCGTCGAATCCCGTCGAATTGCATTGAATCTGATCAATTCCAATCCAATCAAATAGAATAGACTAGAGTAGGGTAGAGTACAATACAATACAGGAGAGAATAGTTTAGGATGGAGTAGAATGGTGTAGCATGGAGTCGAGTGGAGTCGAAAAGAGATAATAGAGTTGAGTAGAGTCTAATAGAGCCGAATAGAGCTGAATAGAGCCTATTCGAGCTGACTGGAGCCGAATGGAGCCGATTAGAGCTGAATCGAACCGATTTGAGCCGATTGGGGATGAATGGAGTGGAAAGGAGCCGATTTGAGCCGAATCGCATCGAGATGCGTGGAATCGAATCCAGTAGAATAGATTAGATTAGGGTAGGATGGAATAGAGTAGACTTGAACACAGTAGAAGAGAATGGAAAGGATACAATAGAATAGAGTAGAAAAGGGTAGAGCAGAGCAGAATAGTGTAGAGTAGAATAGAGTAGAGTAGAACAGAGTCGAATCAAGCTGAATGGAGACGAAACGAGACAAATCGCGTCGAATGGCGTCGAATCCCATCGAATCAATTACAGTAGGGTATAGTAGAAGAGCGTAGAATGGAGTAGAATGGTGTGCAATGGAATCGAGTAGAGTAGAAAAGAGCTGAAGAGAGCCGAAGAGGGCCAAAGAGGGCCAAATCGAGCTGAATTGAGCGAAATCGAGCCGAATCCAGTGAATCGAGCCTAATGGAGCCAAATCGAGCCTAATCGAGCTGAATCGACACTATTCGAGACAAATGGAGCCGAATGGACATGAATCACACCGATTCGGCCCCTAGTCGCGTCAAAATTTCTCGAATTCAATTGAATAGACTAGAGTAGGGGAGGTTCGGGTAGGCTAGAGTAGGGTAGAATAGAGTAGAATAGAATAAGACAGAACAGAACACAACAAAATAGAACACAACAACACAGAACGAATACAGAAAAGAGCAGGCTAGAGTAGAGTAGAGGGGAATAGAGTAGAGTAGAATAGATTTGAACAGAGCCAAATCGAGCCGAATCGCCTCGAAATGGGTTGAATCAAATCCAATCAAGTGGATTACAATACCTTAGAGTTGGGTAGCATAGGGTAGGGTAGAATAGAGTAGAATCGTACAGAACAGAGTAGAAACAATACAATAGAGTAGAGAAGAGTAGAATAGAGCTGAATAGAGCCAAATGCACACAAAATGAGAGGAATCGTGTAGAAGCAAGTAGAGTAAATTAGAGTGGTGTTGGGTAGGGTAGAGCAGAATAGAGTAGAATAGTGTAGAATAGTGTGGAATGAATAGAATGGAGTAGAATGGAGTCAAGTAGAAACGAATAGAGTAGAAAAGAGTCGAATAGAGCAGAATAGGGCCGAGGAAGGCCGAATCGAGCAGATTCGAAGCGATTCAAGCCAAAACAAGCTGAATGGAGCCTAACTGAGCTGAATAGAGCCAAATCGAGCCGAATCGAGCCGATTCAAGCTTCATCGCCTCGAATCGCGTTCAACGCGTCAAATCCAATCGAGACGTATAGATTAGAGAAGGGGAGGGGAGGGGAGGGGAGAATAGAACAGAGTAGAGTGGAATAGAAGAGATTAGAACAGAATAGAAGGAATAGAATCGAGTAGAATCGAGTGGAAAAGAGTAGAGTCGAATACAGTCGAATAGAGCCGAATAAGCTGAATAGAGACGAATGGAGCTGAATACAGCCGAAAAGAGCTGTATACTGCCGAATCACACCTAATCGAGCGGAATCAAGCAGAATCGCACTGACTGTCACCGAACAGCGTCGAATCGAATCAGGTCGAATCGAGTCGAGTCACATCGTTTTGATTCAAACAAGGTCAAATTGCTTCATATCGTGTCGAATCCCATCGAATCACGTCGAATAACTTCGAATTGCGTCAAACCTCAGAGAATCCTACTGAATCACGTC
Source organism: Loxodonta africana (assembly GCF_030014295.1). Classification (NCBI taxonomy): domain Eukaryota; kingdom Metazoa; phylum Chordata; class Mammalia; order Proboscidea; family Elephantidae; genus Loxodonta; species Loxodonta africana. The sequence continues at coordinate 46,122 of NW_026975319.1, read as the reverse complement.
GAGTCGCATGGAATCTCATCAAATCCCTTCAGATCTTGCCGAATCCAGTCAAGTCCTATCAAATCGCGTTGCACGGAATCGAATTGAATCCAAGAGATTAAAGTAGGGAAGGTTCGGGTGGGGTGCCGTTGGGTCGGGTAGGGTAGAATAGAATAGAGTACAACAGAATAGGAGAGAATAGAACAGAACAGAAAGAATACAACAGAATAGAATAGAGTCAAAGAGAGAGAACATAGCCGAATTGAGCCGAGTGGAGACAAAACGAGACGAATCACGTCCGGTTGCTTCGAATCGCGTCAAATCAAATCGAATCGATTAGAAGAGATTAGGGTAGGGAAGGGTAGAATAGAAGAGAGGAAAATAGTGAGGAATGGAGTTGAACGGAGTCCAATAGAGACGGATAGATATGAATAGAGTACAAAAGAGTCTAATAGAGCAGAATAGGGCCGAATAGGCCCAAATAAGGCCTAATCGAGCAGAATCCAGCAGAATCGATGGAATTCGAGCCTAATCGAGCCGAATGGAGTGAAATGGAGCCAAGTCGAGCCGAATAGAGCCGATTCGAACTGAATCAAGCTGATTCAAGCCTAATCGCGTCAAATCGCGTGGAAATACGTCACATCGAATCTAATCAAATAGATTAGGGAAGGGTAGGGGAGGGGCGGGTGGGTAGACTAGAACAGAATAGTACAGAATAGAATATAGTACAGTAGGGTAGAGTAGAGAGAGTAAAGCAGACAAGAGTAGAGCAGAGTAGAATTGAGTCAAATAGAGTCAAAGAGTGCAGGATATAGCTGAATAGAGCCAATTCTGGCCGAATCGAGTCAAATGGAAACAAAACGAGATGAATCACACCGAATTGCTAAGAATCGCATCCAATCGAATAGATTAGAGTATCGTAGGGTAGAGTAGAACAGAATAGAGTAGAATAGCATAGAATGGAGAAGAGTGGAGTCAAATGGAGTCGAACAGAGACAAATAGAGTAGAAAAGAGTCGAATCGAGCCAAATAGGGCCGAATAAGGCTGAACCGAGTGGAAACGAGCTGAATTGAAGCGATTCGAGCCAAATCGAGCTGATGTTGCGGAATCGAGCCGACTCAAGCGTGATGGTGTCCGGTCGCATCGAAATGCTTTGAATCGAATCAAATGGAATCGATTAGAATAGGTTAGGGTAGGGTAGTTTATGATAGGAAGACTAGGGTAGATGCAAGTAGACTACATTAGAGTAGACAAGAGAAGGCTAGAGTAGAAGCCTAGACTAGTAAGCTGGACTAGTCAGCTAGACTAGTGGCATAGAGCAGTAGCCTAGACAACTAGTCTTGAATAGTACCCTAAGTCAGTAATCTGAACGAGTACCCTTGCCTGAACTCTTAGCCTAATCTCGTACCCTTGCCTTAACTAGTAGTCCTAACAAGTACCCTTGCCTTAACCAGTATTCCTCACTATTACCCTTGCCTTCACTAGTAGTACATCCTTAACAAGTAGCCTGAACTGGTACCCTTGCCTTAACCAGTACCCTCAACAAGTACCCATGCCTTAACTAGTAGCCTGGCCTTAACTAGTGCCCTTGCATAACTAGTACCCTGGCCTTAACTAGTAGCCTGAACTAGTACACTTGCCTTAAGGAGTACCCTTGCCCGAACTACTCCCCTTAATTAGGATCCTTATTGAGTAACCCTAAGTAGTAGAGTATGGTACGGTGGGGTAGCATAGGGTAGGGAAGCATACGGTGGAACAGAGAAAATAGAAGGAAATAGAATAGAACAGCATAGGTCAGGGTAGGTTAGCTTAGTGCAGGGTATGGTAGAGTAGCATAGGATGGAATCGAGAAAATAGAAAAGGAGACTAGAAAAGAGCAGACTAGATTAGGATAGGCTAGGGTGGGGGAGGGTTTTGTAGAATACAGTAGTGTAGAATGGAATAGAATGGTGTGGAATGGAGTCAAATGGATTCGAACAGAGATGCAGAGAGTAGAAAAGAGTTGAATAGAGCCGAATAACGCTGAATAGGACCACATCTGACCAAAATGAGCCGAATCGAGTCGAGTCGATCAGATTCGGGATGAATGGAGCCTAGTGGAGCTGAAATGAGCCAAATAGAGACAATCTGAACCCAGCAAAATCGAGCCAAAACACACTTAATTGCATCCTATTGCATCGGATCTCGTCGAATTCCATCAAATCCCACCAAAACGCATCAAATCTCGCGGAATCTCACCGAATCCCGTCGAATTGTCTCAAATCGGGTCGAATGGTGTCAAACTGAATGGAATCGAACTAAATTGAATAGATTAGAGTAGTGTACGTTAGACTGGGATTCAGTAGGGAAGGGCACAGAAGAATAGAATAGAGTAGAACAGAAGAGAATACCAAGAGTAGAATGGAGTAGAGTTGAGTAGAGTGGAATAGTCAGAGTCGGGTAGTGCAGAATATAGATGAATAGATCCAATTCAAGCCGAATCGATTCGAATGGAGAGGAAAGGAGACAAATCGTGATGAATCGAATCGATTAGAATAGATTAGAGTAGGGTAGGATAGAACAGAATAGAATAGAGTAGAAAAGAGTAGAATGGTGTGGAAGGGAGTTGAATGGAGCCAAATAGAGACAAATAAAGTAGAAAGGGTTGAGTAGAGCTGAACAGGGCTGAATAAGGTTCACTCGAGCCTAATTATGCTGAATTGAGCAGAATCGAGACGAATTGACCCAATTCAAGCCAAATAGAGCTAAATCGAGCCGATTCAAGCCTAATCACATGGAATCGCGTCGAAATGCGTTGAATCGAATAGATTAGAGTAGAGGAGGGTACGGCAGGAGAGGCTAGACTACAACACAACAGAACACAATAGAAAGAAGAGAACAGAATTAAGTAGAGTCGGGTCCAGTAGAATAGAGTCAAATTGAGTTGAAGAGAGCCGAAAAGAGCCAAAGAGAGCTGAATACAGCCGAATTGACCAAATTCAAGGTGAATCGAGATGAATCATGTCGAGTCGTTTGAAACGTGTCGAATCGAATCAAATAGATTAGTGTGGGGAAGGTAAGGCTAGGGTAGGGTAGAGAAGAATAGAATAGAGTAGAATAGAACAGAACAGAAAGAATCGAGTAGACTAGAGTCAAATAGAGTCGAATACTGCCAAAAAGAGCCGAATAGAGTGGAAAAGAGCCGAATAGAACCGAATCGAGTTTAATGGAGCAGAAAGGAGATGAATCGAGCCGATATGACCCGAATCAGGTCGAATCCCATTCAAGTGTGTCGAATAGCATAGAACAGATTACAGTAGGCTAAGTTAGGGTAGGGTAGGGTAGAATAGAGTGCAGTAGAACAGAACAGAACAGAACTGAAAGAATAGGGTCGAGACGAGCAGAATATAGAAGAGTAGAGTAGAGCAGAGTCGAACATTGCCGAATAGAGCCAAATAGAGCCCAAAAGAGCTAAATGGATAGAAACCAAGACGAATCACGCCGAATCCCGTGGAATCATGCCGTATCGCGTTGAATCCCGTCGAATTGCATTGAATCTTATCAATTCCAATCCAATCAAATAGAATAGACTACAGTAGGGTAGAGTAAAATACAATACAGTAGAGAATAGTTTAGGATGGAGTAGAATGGTGTAGCATGGAGTCGAGTGGAGTCGAAAAGAGATAATAGAGTTGAGTAGAGCCTAATAGAGCCGAATAGAGCTGAATAGAGCCTATTCGAGCTGACTGGAGCCGAATGGAGCCGATTAGAGCTGAATCCAACCGATTTGAGCCGATTGGGGATGAATGGAGTGGAAAGGAGCCGATTTGAGCCGAATCGCATCGAGATGCGTGGAATCGAATCCAGTAGAATAGATTAGATTAGGGTAGGATGGAATAGAGTAGACTTGAACACAGTAGAAGAGAATGGAAAGGATACAATAGAATAGAGTAGAAAAGGGTAGAGCAGAGCAGAATAGTGTAGAGTAGAATAGAGTAGAGTAGAACAGAGTCGAATCAAGCTGAATGGAGACGAAACGAGACAAATCGCGTCGAATGGCGTCGAATCCCATCGAATCAATTACAGTAGGGTATAGTAGAAGAGCGTAGAATGGAGTAGAATGGTGTGCAATGGAATCGAGTAGAGTAGAAAAGAGCTGAAGAGAGCCGAAGAGGGCCAAAGAGGGCCAAATCGAGCTGAATTGAGCGAAATCGAGCCGAATCCAGTGAATCGAGCCTAATGGAGCCAAATCGAGCCTAATCGAGCTGAATCGACACTATTCGAGACAAATGGAGCCGAATGGACATGAATCACACCGATTCGGCCCCTAGTCGCGTCAAAATTTCTCGAATTCAATTGAATAGACTAGAGTAGGGGAGGTTCGGGTAGGCTAGAGTAGGGTAGAATAGAGTAGAATAGAATAAAACAGAACAGAACACAACAAAATAGAACACAACAACACAGAACGAATACAGAAAAGAGCAGGCTAGAGTAGAGTAGAGGGGAATAGAGTAGAGAAGAATAGATTTGAACAGACCCAAATCGAGGCGAATCGCGTCGAAATGGGTTGAATCAAATCCAATCAAGTGGATTACAATACCTTAGAGTTGGGTAGCATAGGGTAGGGTAGAATAGAGTAGAATCGTACAGAACAGAGTAGAAACAATACAATAGAGTAGAGAAGAGTAGAATAGAGCTGAATAGAGCCAAATGCAGACAAAATGAGAGGAATCGTGTAGAAGCAAGTAGAGTAAATTAGAGTGGTGTTGGGTAGGGTAGAGCAGAATAGAGTAGAATAGTGTGGAATGAATAGAATGGAGTAGAATGGAGTCAAGTAGAAACGAATAGAGTAGAAAAGAGTCGAATAGAGCAGAATAGGGCCGAAGAAGGCCAAATCGAGCAGATTCGAAGCGATTCAAGCCAAAACAAGCTGAATGGAGCCTAACTGAGCCGAATAGAGCCAAATCGAGCCGAATCGAGCCGATTCAAGCTTCATCGCCTCGAATCGCGTTCAACGCATCAAATCCAATCGAGACGTATAGATTAGAGAAGGGGAGGGGAGGGGAGGGGAGAATAGAATAGAGTAGAGTGGAATAGAAGAGATTAGAACAGAATAGAAGGAATAGAATCGAGTAGAATCGAGTGGAAAAGAGTAGAGTCGAATACAGTCGAATAGAGCCGAATAAGCTGAATAGAGACGAATGGAGCTGAATACAGCCGAAAAGAGCTGTATACTGCCGAATCACACCTAATCGAGCGGAATCAAGCAGAATCGCACTGACTGTCACCGAACAGCGTCGAATCGAATCAGGTCGAATCGAGTCGAGTCACATCGTTTTGAATCAAACAAGGTCAAATTGCTTCATATCGTGTCGAATCCCATCGAATCACGTCGAATAACTTCGAATTGCGTCAAACCTCAGAGAATCCTACTGAATCACGTCGAGTCGCATGGAATCTCATCAAATCCCTTCAGATCTTGCCGAATCCAGTCAAGTCCTATCAAATCGCGTTGCACGGAATCGAATTGCATCCAATAGATTAAAGTAGGGAAGGTTCGGGTGGGGTGCCGTTGGGTCGGGTAGGGTAGAATAGAACAGAGTACAACAGAATAGGAGAGAATAGAACAGAACAGAAAGAATACAACAGAATAGAATAGAGTCAAAGACAGAGAACATAGCCGAATTGAGCCGAGTGGAGACAAAACGAGACGAATCACGTCCGGTTGCTTCGAATCGCGTCAAATCAAATCGAATCGATTAGAAGAGATTAGGGTAGGGAAGGGTAGAATAGAAGAGAGGAAAATAGTGAGGAATGGAGTTGAACGGAGTCCAATAGAGACGGATAGATATGAATAGAGTACAAAAGAGTCTAATAGAGCAGAATAGGGCCGAATAGGCCCAAATAAGGCCTAATCAAGCAGAATCCAGCAGAATCGATGGAATTCGAGCCTAATCGAGCCGAATGGAGTGAAATGGAGCCAAGTCGAGCCGAATAGAGCCGATTCGAACTGAATCGAGCTGATTCAAGCCTAATCGCGTCAAATCGCGTGGAAATACGTCACATCGAATCTAATCAAATAGATTAGGGAAGGGTAGGGGAGGGGCGGGTGGGTAGACTAGAACAGAATAGTACAGAATAGAATATAGTACAGTAGGGTAGAGTAGAGAGAGTAAAGCAGACAAGAGTAGAGCAGAGTAGAATTGAGTCAAATAGAGTCAAAGAGTGCAGGATATAGCTGAATAGAGCCAATTCTGGCCGAATCGAGTCAAATGGAAACAAAACGAGATGAATCACACCGAATTGCTAAGAATCGCATCCAATCGAATAGATTAGAGTATCGTAGGGTAGAGTAGAACAGAATAGAGTAGAATAGCATAGAATGGAGAAGAGTGGAGTCAAATGGAGTCGAACAGAGACAAATAGAGTAGAAAAGAGTCGAATCGAGCCAAATAGGGCCGAATAAGGCTGAACCGAGTGGAAACGAGCTGAATTGAAGCGATTCGAGCCAAATCGAACTGAATCGAGCTGATGTTGCGGAATCGAGCCGACTCAAGCGTGATGGTGTCCGGTCGCATCGAAATGCTTTGAATCGAATCAAATGGAATCGATTAGAATAGGTTAGGGTAGGGTAGTTTATGATAGGAAGACTAGGGTAGATGCAAGTAGACTACATTAGAGTAGACAAGAGAAGGCTAGAGTAGAAGCCTAGACTAGTAAGCTGGACTAGTCAGCTAGGCTAGTGGCATAGAGCAGTAGCCTAGACAACTAGTCTTGAATAGTACCCTAAGTCAGTAATCTGAACGAGTACCCTTGCCTGAACTCTTAGCCTAATCTAGTACCCTTGCCTTAACTAGTAGTCCTAACAAGTACCCTTGCCTTAACCAGTAGTCTTCACTAGTACCCTTGCCTTCACTAGTAGTATGTCCTTAACAAGTAGCCTGAACTGGTACCCTTGCCTTAACCAGTACCCTCAACAAGTACCCATGCCTTAACCAGTAGCCTGGCCTTAACTAGTGCCCTTGCATAACTAGTACCCTGGCCTTAACTAGTAGCCTGAACTAGTACACTTGCCTTAAGGAGTACCCTTGCCCGAACTACTCCCCTTAATTAGGACCCTTATTGAGTAACCCTAAGTAGTAGAGTATGGTACGGTGGGGTAGCATAGGGTAGGGAAGCATACGGTGGAACAGAGAAAATAGAAGGAAATAGAATAGAACAGCATAGGTCAGGGTAGGTTAGCTTAGTGCAGGGTATGGTAGAGTAGCATAGGATGGAATCGAGAAAATAGAAAAGGAGACTAGAAAAGAGCAGACTAGATTAGGATAGGCTAGGGTGGGGGAGGGTTTTGTAGAATACAGTAGTGTAGAATGGAATAGAATGGTGTGGAATGGAGTCAAATGGATTGGAACAGAGATGCAGAGAGTAGAAAAGAGTTGAATAGAGCCGAATAACGCTGAATAGGACCACATATGACCAAAATGAGCCGAATCGAGTCGAGTCGATCAGATTCGGGATGAATGGAGCCTAGTGGTGCTGAAATGAGCCAAATAGAGACAATCTGAACCCAGCAAAATCGAGCCAAAACACACTTAATTGCATCCTATTGCATCGGATCTCGTCGAATTCCATCAAATCCCACCAAAACGCATCAAATCTCGCGGAATCTCACCGAATCCCGTCGAATTGTCTCAAATCGGGTCGAATGGTGTCAAACTGAATGGAATCGAACTAAATTGAATAGATTAGAGTAGTGTACGTTAGACTGGGATTCAGTAGGGAAGGGCACAGAAGAATAGAATAGAGTAGAACAGAAGAGAATACCAAGAGTAGAATGGAGTAGAGTTGAGTAGAGTGGAATAGTCAGAGTCGGGTAGTGCAGAATATAGATGAATAGATCCAATTCAAGCCGAATCGATTCGAATGGAGAGGAAAGGAGACAAATCGTGATGAATCGAATCGATTAGAATAGATTAGAGTAGGGTAGGATAGAACAGAATAGAATAGAGTAGAAAAGAGTAGAATGGTGTGGAAGGGAGTTGAATGGAGCCAAATAGAGACAAATAAAGTAGAAAGGGTTGAGTAGAGCTGAACAGGGCTGAATAAGGTTCACTCGAGCCTAATTATGCTGAATTGAGCAGAATCGAGACGAATTGACCCAATTCAAGCCAAATAGAGCTAAATCGAGCCGATTCAAGCCTAATCACATGGAATCGCGTCGAAATGCGTTGAATCGAATAGATTAGAGTAGAGGAGGGTACGGCAGGAGAGGCTAGACTACAACACAACAGAACACAATAGAAAGAAGAGAACAGAATTAAGTAGAGTCGGGTCCAGTAGAATAGAGTCAAATTGAGTTGAAGAGAGCCGAAAAGAGCCAAAGAGAGCTGAATACAGCCGAATTGACCAAATTCAAGGTGAATCGAGATGAATCATGTCGAGTCGTTTGAAACGTGTCGAATCGAATCAAATAGATTAGTGTGGGGAAGGTAAGGCTAGGGTAGGGTAGAGAAGAATACAAAAGAGTAGAATAGAACAGAACAGAAAGAATCGAGTAGACTAGAGTCAAATAGAGTCGAATACTGCCAAAAAGAGCCGAATAGAGTGGAAAAGAGCCGAATAGAACCGAATCGAGTTTAATGGAGCAGAAAGGAGATGAATCGAGCCGATATGACCCGAATCAGGTCGAATCCCATTCAAGTGTGTCGAATAGCATAGAACAGATTACAGTAGGCTAAGTTAGGGTAGGGTAGGGTAGAATAGAGTGCAGTAGAACAGAACAGAACAGAACTGAAAGAATAGGGTCGAGACGAGCAGAATATAGAAGAGTAGAGTAGAGCAGAGTCGAACATTGCCGAATAGAGCCAAATAGAGCCCAAAAGAGCTAAATGGATAGAAACCAAGACGAATCACGCCGAATCCCGTGGAATCGTGCCGTATCGCGTTGAATCCCGTCGAATTGCATTGAATCTTATCAATTCCAATCCAATCAAATAGAATAGACTACAGTAGGGTAGAGTACAATACAATACAGTAGAGAATAGTTTAGGATGGAGTAGAATGGTGTAGCATGGAGTCGAGTGGAGTCGAAAAGAGATAATAGAGTTGAGTAGAGCCTAATAGAGCCGAATAGAGCTGAATAGAGCCTATTCGAGCTGACTGGAGCCGAATGGAGCCGATTAGAGCTGAATCCAACCGATTTGAGCCGATTGGGGATGAATGGAGTGGAAAGGAGCCGATTTGAGCCGAATCGCATCGAGATGCGTGGAATCGAATCCAGTAGAATAGATTAGATTAGGGTAGGATGGAATAGAGTAGACTTGAACACAGTAGAAGAGAATGGAAAGGATACAATAGAATAGAGTAGAAAAGGGTAGAGCAGAGCAGAATAGTGTAGAGTAGAATAGAGTAGAGTAGAACAGAGTCGAATCAAGCTGAATGGAGACGAAACGAGACAAATCGCGTCGAATGGCGTCGAATCCCATCGAATCAATTACAGTAGGGTATAGTAGAAGAGCGTAGAATGGAGTAGAATGGTGTGCAATGGAATCGAGTAGAGTAGAAAAGAGCTGAAGAGAGCCGAAGAGGGCCAAAGAGGGCCAAATCGAGCTGAATTGAGCGAAATCGAGCCGAATCCAGTGAATCGAGCCTAATGGAGCCAAATCGAGCCTAATCGAGCTGAATCGACACTATTCGAGACAAATGGAGCCGAATGGACATGAATCACACCGATTCGGCCCCTAGTCGCGTCAAAATTTCTCGAATTCAATTGAATAGACTAGAGTAGGGGAGGTTCGGGTAGGCTAGAGTAGGGTAGAATAGAGTAGAATAGAATAAAACAGAACAGAACACAACAAAATAGAACACAACAACACAGAACGAATACAGAAAAGAGTAGGCTAGAGTAGAGTAGAGGGGAATAGAGTAGAGAAGAATAGATTTGAACAGAGCCAAATCGAGGCGAATCGCGTCGAAATGGGTTGAATCAAATCCAATCAAGTGGATTACAATACCTTAGAGTTGGGTAGCATAGGGTAGGGTAGAATAGAGTAGAATCGTACAGAACAGAGTAGAAACAATACAATAGAGTAGAGAAGAGTAGAATAGAGCTGAATAGAGCCAAATGCAGACAAAATGAGAGGAATCGTGTAGAAGCAAGTAGAGTAAATTAGAGTGGTGTTGGGTAGGGTAGAGCAGAATAGAGTAGAATAGTGTGGAATGAATAGAATGGAGTAGAATGGAGTCAAGTAGAAACGAATAGAGTAGAAAAGAGTCGAATAGAGCAGAATAGGGCCGAAGAAGGCCAAATCGAGCAGATTCGAAGCGATTCAAGCCAAAACAAGCTGAATGGAGCCTAACTGAGCCGAATAGAGCCAAATCGAGCCGAATCGAGCCGATTCAAGCTTCATCGCCTCGAATCGCGTTCAACGCATCAAATCCAATCGAGACGTATAGATTAGAGAAGGGGAGGGGAGGGGAGGGGAGAATAGAACAGAGTAGAGTGGAATAGAAGAGATTAGAACAGAATAGAAGGAATAGAATCGAGTAGAATCGAGTGGAAAAGAGTAGAGTCGAATACAGTCGAATAGAGCCGAATAAGCTGAATAGAGACGAATGGAGCTGAATACAGCCGAAAAGAGCTGTATACTGCCGAATCACACCTAATCGAGCGGAATCAAGCAGAATCGCACTGACTGTCACCGAACAGCGTTGAATCGAATCAGGTCGAATCGAGTCGAGTCACATCGTTTTGAATCAAACAAGGTCAAATTGCTTCATATCGTGTCGAATCCCATCGAATCACGTCGAATAACTTCGAATTGCGTCAAACCTCAGAGAATCCTACTGAATCACGTCGAGTCGCATGGAATCTCATCAAATCCCTTCAGATCTTGCCGAATCCAGTCAAGTCCTATCAAATCGCGTTGCACGGAATCGAATTGCATCCAATAGATTAAAGTAGGGAAGGTTCGGGTGGGGTGCCGTTGGGTCGGGTAGGGTAGAATAGAACAGAGTACAACAGAATAGGAGAGAATAGAACAGAACAGAAAGAATACAACAGAATAGAATAGAGTCAAAGAGAGAGAACATAGCCGAATTGAGCCGAGTGGAGACAAAACGAGACGAATCACGTCCGGTTGCTTCGAATCGCGTCAAATCAAATCGAATCGATTAGAAGAGATTAGGGTAGGGAAGGGTAGAATAGAAGAGAGGAAAATAGTGAGGAATGGAGTTGAACGGAGTCCAATAGAGACGGATAGATATGAATAGAGTACAAAAGAGTCTAATAGAGCAGAATAGGGCCGAATAGGCCCAAATAAGGCCTAATCGAGCAGAATCCAGCAGAATCGATGGAATTCGAGCCTAATCGAGCCGAATGGAGTGAAATGGAGCCAAGTCGAGCCGAATAGAGCCGATTCGAACTGAATCGAGCTGATTCAAGCCTAATCGCGTCAAATCGCGTGGAAATACGTCACATCGAATCTAATCAAATAGATTAGGGAAGGGTAGGGGAGGGGCGGGTGGGTAGACTAGAACAGAATAGTACAGAATAGAATATAGTACAGTAGGGTAGAGTAGAGAGAGTAAAGCAGACAAGAGTAGAGCAGAGTAGAATTGAGTCAAATAGAGTCAAAGAGTGCAGGATATAGCTGAATAGAGCCAATTCTGGCCGAATCGAGTCAAATGGAAACAAAACGAGATGAATCACACCGAATTGCTAAGAATCGCATCCAATCGAATAGATTAGAGTATCGTAGGGTAGAGTAGAACAGAATAGAGTAGAATAGCATAGAATGGAGAAGAGTGGAGTCAAATGGAGTCGAACAGAGACAAATAGAGTAGAAAAGAGTCGAATCGAGCCAAATAGGGCCGAATAAGGCTGAACCGAGTGGAAACGAGCTGAATTGAAGCGATTCGAGCCAAATCGAGCTGAATCGAGCTGATGTTGCAGAATCGAGCCGACTCAAGCGTGATGGTGTCCGGTCGCATCGAAATGCTTTGAATCGAATCAAATGGAATCGATTAGAATAGGTTAGGGTAGGGTAGTTTATGATAGGAAGACTAGGGTAGATGCAAGTAGACTACATTAGAGTAGACAAGAGAAGGCTAGAGTAGAAGCCTAGACTAGTAAGCTGGACTAGTCAGCTAGGCTAGTGGCATAGAGCAGTAGCCTAGACAACTAGTCTTGAATAGTACCCTAAGTCAGTAATCTGAACGAGTACCCTTGCCTGAACTCTTAGCCTAATCTAGTACCCTTGCCTTAACTAGTAGTCCTAACAAGTACCCTTGCCTTAACCAGTAGTCTTCACTAGTACCCTTGCCTTCACTAGTAGTATGTCCTTAACAAGTAGCCTGAACTGGTACCCTTGCCTTAACCAGTACCCTCAACAAGTACCCATGCCTTAACTAGTAGCCTGGCCTTAACTAGTGCCCTTGCATAACTAGTACCCTGGCCTTAACTAGTAGCCTGAACTAGTACACTTGCCTTAAGGAGTACCCTTGCCCGAACTACTCCCCTTAATTAGGACCCTTATTGAGTAACCCTAAGTAGTAGAGTATGGTACGGTGGGGTAGCATAGGGTAGGGAAGCATACGGTGGAACAGAGAAAATAGAAGGAAATAGAATAGAACAGCATAGGTCAGGGTAGGTTAGCTTAGTGCAGGGTATGGTAGAGTAGCATAGGATGGAACAGAGAAAATAGAAAAGGAGACTAGAAAAGAGCAGACTAGATTAGGATAGGCTAGGGTGGGGGAGGGTTTTGTAGAATACAGTAGTGTAGAATGGAATAGAATGGTGTGGAATGGAGTCAAATGGATTCGAACAGAGATGCAGAGAGTAGAAAAGAGTTGAATAGAGCCGAATAACGCTGAATAGGACCACATCTGACCAAAATGAGCCGAATCGAGTCGAGTCGATCAGATTCGGGATGAATGGAGCCTAGTGGAGCTGAAATGAGCCAAATAGAGACAATCTGAACCCAGCAAAATCGAGCCAAAACACACTTAATTGCATCCTATTGCATCGGATCTCGTCGAATTCCATCAAATCCCACCAAAACGCATCAAATCTCGCGGAATCTCACCGAATCCCGTCGAATTGTCTCAAATCGGGTCGAATGGTGTCAAACTGAATGGAATCGAATTAAATTGAATAGATTAGAGTAGTGTAGGTTAGACTGGGATTCAGTAGGGAAGGGCACAGAAGAATAGAATAGAGTAGAACAGAAGAGAATACCAAGAGTAGAATGGAGTAGAGTTGAGTAGAGTGGAATAGTCAGAGTCGGGTAGTGCAGAATATAGATGAATAGATCCAATTCAAGCCGAATCGATTCGAATGGAGAGGAAAGGAGACAAATCGTGATGAATCGAATCGATTAGAATAGATTAGAGTAGGGTAGGGTAGAACAGAATAGAATAGAGTAGAAAAGAGTAGAATGGTGTGGAAGGGAGTTGAATGGAGCCAAATAGAGACAAATAAAGTAGAAAGGGTTGAGTAGAGCTGAACAGGGCTGAATAAGGTTCACTCGAGCCTAATTATGCTGAATTGAGCAGAATCGAGACGAATTGACCCAATTCAAGCCAAATAGAGCTAAATCGAGCCGATTCAAGCCTAATCACATGGAATCCCGTCAAAATGCGTTGAATCGAATAGATTAGAGTAGAGGAGGGTACGGCAGGAGAGGCTAGACTACAACACAACAGAACACAATAGAAAGAAGAGAATAGAATTAAGTAGAGTGGGGTCCAGTAGAATAGAGTCAAATTGAGTTGAAGAGAGCCGAAAAGAGCCAAAGAGAGCTGAATACAGCCGAATTGACCAAATTCAAGGTGAATCGAGATGAATCATGTCGAGTCGTTTGAAACGTGTCGAATCGAATCAAATAGATTAGTGTGGGGAAGGTAAGGTTAGGGTAGGGTAGAGAAGAATACAATAGAGTAGAATAGAACAGAACAGAAAGAATCGAGTAGACTAGAGTCAAATAGAGTCGAATACTGCCAAAAAGAGCCGAATAGAGTGGAAAAGAGCCGAATAGAACCGAATCGAGTTTAATGGAGCAGAAAGGAGATGAATCGAGCTGATATGACCCGAATCAGGTCGAATCCCATTCAAGTGTTTCGAATAGCATAGAACAGATTACAGTAGGCTGTTAGGGTAGGGTAGGGTAGAATAGAGTGCAGTAGAACAGAACAGAACTGAAAGAATAGGGTCGAGACGAGCAGAGTATAGAAGAGTAGAGTAGAGCAGAGTCGAACATTGCCGAATAGAGCCAAATAGAGCCCAAAAGAGCTAAATGGATAGAAACCAAAACGAATCACGCCGAATCCCGTGGAATCGTGCCGTATCGCGTCGAATCCCGTCGAATTGCATTGAATCTGATCAATTCCAATCCAATCAAATAGAATAGACTACAGTAGGGTAGAGTACAATACAATACAGTAGAGAATAGTTTAGGATGGAGTAGAATGGTGTAGCATGGAGTCGAGTGGAGTCGAAAAGAGATAAGAGAGTTGAGTAGAGCCTAATAGAGCTGAATAGAGCTGAATAGAGCCTATTCGAGCTGACTGGAGCCGAATGGAGCCGATTAGAGCTGAATCGAACCGATTTGAGCCGGTTGGGGATGAATGGAGTGGAAAGGAGCCGATTTGAGCCGAATCGCATCGAGATGCGTGGAATCGAATCCAGTAGAATAGATTAGATTAGGGTAGGATGGAATAGAGTAGACTTGAACACAGTAGAAGAGAATGGAAAGGATACAATAGAATAGAGTAGAAAAGGGTAGAGCAGAGCAGAATAGTGTAGAGTAGAATAGAGTAGAGTAGAACAGAGTCGAATCAAGCTGAATGGAGACGAAACGAGACAAATCGCGTCGAATGGCGTCGAATCCCATCGAATCAATTACAGTAGGGTATAGTAGAAGAGCGTAGAATGGAGTAGAATGGTGTGCAATGGAATCGAGTAGAGTAGAAAAGAGCTGAAGAGAGCCGAAGAGGGCCAAAGAGGGCCAAATCGAGCTGAATTGAGCGAAATCGAGCCGAATCCAGTGAATCGAGCCTAATGGAGCCAAATCGAGCCTAATCGAGCTGAATCGACACTATTCGAGACAAATGGAGCCGAATGGACATGAATCACACCGATTCGGCCCCTAGTCGCGTCAAAATTTCTCGAATTCAATTGAATAGACTAGAGTAGGGGAGGTTCGGGTAGGCTAGAGTAGGGTAGAATAGAGTAGAATAGAATAAAACAGAACAGAACACAACAAAATAGAACAGAACACCACAGAATGAATACAGAAAAGAGTAGGCTAGAGTAGAATAGAGGGGAATAGAGTAGAGTAGAATAGATTTGAACAGAGCCAAATCGAGCCGAATCGCGTCGAAATGGGTTGAATCAAATCCAATCAAGTGGATTACAATACCTTAGAGTTGGGTAGCATAGGGTAGGGTAGAATAGAGTAGAATAGTACAGAAAGAGTAGAAACAATACAATAGAGTAGAGAAGAGTAGAATAGAGCTGAATAGAGCCAAATGCAGACAAAATGAGAGGAATCGTGTAGAAGCAAGTAGAGTAAATTAGAGTGGTGTTGGGTAGGGTAGAGCAGAATAGAGTAGAATAGTGTGGAATGAATAGAATGGAGTAGAATGGAGTCAAGTAGAAACGAATAGAGTAGAAAAGAGTCGAATAGAGCAGAATAGGGCCGAAGAAGGCCAAATCGAGCAGATTCGAAGCGATTCAAGCCAAAACAAGCTGAATGGAGCCTAACTGAGCCGAATAGAGCCAAATCGAGCCGAATCGAGCCGATTCAAGCTTCATCGCCTCGAATCGCGTTCAACGCGTCAAATCCAATCGAGACGTATAGATTAGAGAAGGGGAGGGGAGGGGAGGGGAGAATAGAACAGAGTAGAGTGGAATAGAAGAGATTAGAACAGAATAGAAGGAATAGAATCGAGTAGAATCGAGTGGAAAAGAGTAGAGTCGAATACAGTCGAATAGAGCCGAATAAGCTGAATAGAGACGAATGGAGCTGAATACAGCCGAAAAGAGCTGTATACTGCCGAATCACACCTAATCGAGCAGAATCAAGCAGAATCGCACTGACTGTCACCGAACAGCGTCGAATCCAATCAGGTCGAATCGAGTCGAGTCACATCGTTTTGAATCAAACAAGGTCAAATTGCTTCATATCGTGTCGAATCCCATCGAATCACGTCGAATAACTTCGAATTGCGTCAAACCTCAGAGAATCCTACTGAATCACATCGAGTCGCATGGAATCTCATCAAATCCCTTCAGATTTGCCAAATCCAGTCAAGTCCTATAAAATCGCGTTGCACGGAATCGAATTGAATCCAATAGATTAAAGTAGGGAAGGTTCGGGTGGGGTGCCGTTGGGTCGGGTAGGGTAGAATAGAACAGAGTACAACAGAATAGGAGAGAATAGAACAGAACAGAAAGAATACAACAGAATAGAATAGAGTCAAAGAGAGAGAACATAGCCGAATTGAGCCGAGTGGAGACAAAACGAGACGAATCACGTCCGGTTGCTTCGAATCGCGTCAAATCAAATCGAATCGATTAGAAGAGATTAGGGTAGGGAAGGGTAGAATAGAAGAGAGGAAAATAGTGAGGAATGGAGTTGAACGGAGTCCAATAGAGACGGATAGATATGAATAGAGTACAAAAGAGTCTAATAGAGCAGAATAGGGCCGAATAGGCCCAAATAAGGCCTAATCGAGCAGAATCCAGCAGAATCGATGGAATTCGAGCCTAATCGAGCCGAATGGAGTGAAATGGAGCCAAGTCGAGCCGAATAGAGCCGATTCGAACTGAATCGAGCTGATTCAAGCCTAATCGCGTCAAATCGCGTGGAAATACGTCACATCGGATCTAATCAAATAGATTAGGGAAGGGTAGGGGAGGGGCGGGTGGGTAGAACAGAACAGAATAGTACAGAATAGAATATAGTACAGTAGGGTAGAGTAGAGAGAGTAAAGCAGACAAGAGTAGAGCAGAGTAGAATTGAGTCAAATAGAGTCAAAGAGTGCAGGATATAGCTGAATAGAGCCAATTCTGGCCGAATCGAGTCAAATGGAAACAAAACGAGATGAATCACACCGAATTGCTAAGAATCGCATCCAATCGAATAGATTAGAGTATCGTAGGGTAGAGTAGAACAGAATAGAGTAGAATAGCGTAGAATGGAGAAGAGTGGAGTCAAATGGAGTCGAACAGAGACAAATAGAGTAGAAAAGAGTCGAATCGAGCCAAATAGGGCCGAATAAGGCTGAACCGAGTGGAAACGAGCTGAATTGAAGCGATTCGAGCCAAATCGAGCTGAATCGAGCTGATGTTGCGGAATCGAGCCGACTCAAGCGTGATGGTGTCCGGTCGCATCGAAATGCTTTGAATCGAATCAAATGGAATCGATTAGAATAGGTTAGGGTAGGGTAGTTTATGATAGGAAGACTAGGGTAGATGCAAGTAGACTACATTAGAGTAGACAAGAGAAGGCTAGAGTAGAAGCCTAGACTAGTAAGCTGGACTAGTCAGCTAGGCTAGTGGCATAGAGCAGTAGCCTAGATAACTAGTCTTGAATAGTACCCTAAGTCAGTAATCTGAACGAGTACCCTTGCCTGAGCTGTTAGCCTAATCTAGTACCCTTGCCTTAACTAGTAGTCCTAACAAGTACCCTTGCCTTAACCAGTAGTCTTCACTAGTACCCTTGCCTTCACTAGTAGTACGTCCTTAACAAGTAGCCTGAACTGGTACCCTTGCCTTAACCAGTACCCTCAACAAGTACCCATGCCTTAACTAGTAGCCTGGCCTTAACTAGTGCCCTTGCATAACTAGTACCCTGGCCTTAACTAGTAGCCTGAACTAGTACACTTGCCTTAAGGAGTACCCTTGCCCGAACTACTCTCCTTAATTAGGACCCTTATTGAGTAACCCTAAGTAGTAGAGTATGGTACGGTGGGGTAGCATAGGGTAGGGAAGCATACGGTGGAACAGAGAAAATAGAAGGAAATAGAATAGAACAGCATAGGTCAGGGTAGGTTAGCTTAGTGCAGGGTATGGTAGAGTAGCATAGGATGGAATCGAGAAAATAGAAAAGGAGACTAGAAAAGAGCAGACTAGATTAGGATAGGCTAGGGTGGGGGATGGTTTTGTAGAATACAGTAGTGTAGAATGGAATAGAATGGTGTGGAATGGAGTCAAATGGATTGGAACAGAGATGCAGAGAGTAGAAAAGAGTTGAATAGAGCCGAATAACGCTGAATAGGACCACATATGACCAAAATGAGCCGAATCGAGTCGAGTCGATCAGATTCGGGATGAATGGAGCCTAGTGGTGCTGAAATGAGCCAAATAGAGACAATCTGAACCCAGCAAAATCGAGCCAAAACACACTTAATTGCATCCTATTGCATCGGATCTCGTCGAATTCCATCAAATCCCACCAAAACGCATCAAATCTCGCGGAATCTCACCGAATCCCGTCGAATTGTCTCAAATCGGGTCGAATGGTGTCAAACTGAATGGAATCGAATTAAATTGAATAGATTAGAGTAGTGTAGGTTAGACTGGGATTCAGTAGGGAAGGGCACAGAAGAATAGAATAGAGTAGAACAGAAGAGAATACCAAGAGTAGAATGGAGTAGAGTTGAGTAGAGTGGAATAGTCAGAGTCGGGTAGTGCAGAATATAGATGAATAGATCCAATTCAAGCCGAATCGATTCGAATGGAGAGGAAAGGAGACAAATCGTGATGAATCGAATCGATTAGAATAGATTAGAGTAGGGTAGGGTAGAACAGAATAGAATAGAGTAGAAAAGAGTAGAATGGTGTGGAAGGGAGTTGAATGGAGCCAAATAGAGACAAATAAAGTAGAAAGGGTTGAGTAGAGCTGAACAGGGCTGAATAAGGTTCACTCGAGCCTAATTATGCTGAATTGAGCAGAATCGAGACGAATTGACCCAGTTCAAGCCAAATAGAGCTAAATCGAGCCGATTCAAGCCTAATCACATGGAATCCCGTCAAAATGCGTTGAATCGAATAGATTAGAGTAGAGGAGGGTACGGCAGGAGAGGCTAGACTACAACACAACAGAACACAATAGAAAGAAGAGAATAGAATTAAGTAGAGTCGGGTCCAGTAGAATAGAGTCAAATTGAGTTGAAGAGAGCCGAAAAGAGCCAAACAGCTGAATACAGCCGAATTGACCAAATTCAAGGTGAATCGAGATGAATCATGTCAAGTCGTTTGAAACGTGTCGAATCGAATCAAATAGATTAGTGTGGGGAAGGTAAGGCTAGGGTAGGGTAGAGAAGAATAGAATAGAGTAGAATAGAACAGAACAGAAAGAATCGAGTAGACTAGAGTCAAATAGAGTCGAATACTGCCAAAAAGAGCCGAATAGAGTGGAAAAGAGCCGAATAGAACCGAATCGAGTTTAATGGAGCAGAAAGGAGATGAATCGAGCCGATATGACCCGAATCAGGTCGAATCCCATTCAAGTGTGTCGAATAGCATAGAACAGATTACAGAAGGCTAAGTTAGGGTAGGGTAGGGTAGAATAGAGTGCAGTAGAACAGAACAGAAGAGAACTGAAAGAATAGGGTCGAGACGAGCAGAGTATAGAAGAGTAGAGTAGAGTAGAGTCGAACATTGCCGAATAGAGCCAAATAGAGCCCAAAAGAGCTAAATGGATAGAAACCAAGACGAATCACGCCGAATCCCGTGGAATCGTGCCGTATCTCGTGGAATCCCGTCGAATTGCAGTGAATCTGATCAATTCCAATCCAATCAAATAGAATAGACTAGAGTAGGGTAGAGTACAATACAATACAGTAGAGAATAGTTTAGGATGGAGTAGAATGGTGTAGCATGGAGTCGAGTGGAGTCGAAAAGAGATAATAGAGTTGAGTAGAGCCTAATAGAGCCGGATAGAGCTGAATAGAGCCTATTCGAGCTGACTGGAGCCGAATGGAGCCGATTAGAGCTGAATCGAACCGATTTGAGCCGATTGGGGATGAATGGAGTGGAAAGGAGCCGATTTGAGCCGAATCGCATCGAGATGCGTGGAATCGAATCCAGTAGAATAGATTAGATTAGGGTAGGATGGAATAGAGTAGACTTGAACACAGTAGAAGAGAATGGAAAGGATACAATAGAATAGAGTAGAAAAGGGTAGAGCAGAGCAGAATAGTGTAGAGTAGAATAGAGTAGAGTAGAACAGAGTCGAATCAAGCTGAATGGAGACGAAACGAGACAAATCGCGTCGAATGGCGTCGAATCCCATCGAATCAATTACAGTAGTGTATAGTAGAAGAGCGTAGAATGGAGTAGAATGGTGTGCAACGGAATCGAGTAGAGTAGAAAAGAGCTGAAGAGGGCAGAAGAGGGCCAAAGAGGGCAAAATCGAGCTGAATTGAGCGAAATCGAGCCGAATCCAGTGAATCGAGCCTAATGGAGCCAAATCGAGCCTAATCGAGCTGAATCGACACTATTCGAGACAAATGGAGCCGAATGGACATGAATCACACCGATTCGGCCCCTAGTCGCGTCAAAATTTCTCGAATTCAATTGAATAGACTAGAGTAGGGGAGGTTCGGGTAGGCTAGAGTAGGGTAGAATAGAGTAGAATAGAAAAAAACAGAACAGAACACAACAAAATAGAACAGAACACCACAGAATGAATACACAAAAGAGTAGGCTAGAGTAGAATAGAGGGGAATAGAGTAGAGTAGAATAGATTTGAACAGAGCCAAATCGAGCCGAATCGCGTCGAAATGGGTTGAATCAAATCCAATCAAGTGGATTACAATACCTTAGAGTTGGGTAGCATAGGGTAGGGTAGAATAGAGTAGAATAGTACAGAAAGAGTAGAAACAATACAATAGAGTAGAGAAGAGTAGAATAGAGCTGAATAGAGCCAAATGCAGACAAAATGAGAGGAATCGTGTAGAAGCAAGTAGAGTAAATTAGAGTGGTGTTGGGTAGGGTAGAGCAGAATAGAGTAGAATAGTGTGGAATGAATAGAATGGAGTAGAATGGAGTCAAGTAGAAACGAATAGAGTAGAAAAGAGTCGAATAGAGCAGAATAGGGCCGAAGAAGGCCAAATCGAGCAGATTCGAAGCGATTCAAGCCAAAACAAGCTGAATGGAGCCTAACTGAGCCGAATAGAGCCAAATCGAGCCGAATCGAGCCGATTCAAGCTTCATCGCCTGGAATCGCGTTCAACGCGTCAAATCCAATCGAGACGTATAGATTAGAGAAGGGGAGGGGAGGGGAGGGGAGAATAGAACAGAGTAGAGTGGAATAGAAGAGATTAGAACAGAATAGAAGGAATAGAATCGAGTAGAATCGAGTGGAAAAGAGTAGAGTCGAATACAGTCGAATAGAGCCGAATAAGCTGAATAGAGACGAATGGAGCTGAATACAGCCGAAAAGAGCTGTATACTGCCGAATCACACCTAATCGAGCAGAATCAAGCAGAATCGCACTGTCACCGAACAGCGTCGAATCGAATCAGGTCGAATCGAGTCGAGTCACATCGTTTTGAATCAAACAAGGTCAAATTGCTTCATATCGTGTCGAATCCCATCGAATCACGTTGAATAACTTCGAATTGCGTCAAACCTCAGAGAATCCTACTGAATCACATCGAGTCGCATGGAATCTCATCAAATCCCTTCAGATTTGCCGAATCCAGTCAAGTCCTATCAAATCGCGTTGCACGGAATCGAATTGAATCCAATAGATTAAAGTAGGGAAGGTTCGGGTGGGGTGCCGTTGGGTCGGGTAGGGTAGAATAGAATAGAGTACAACAGAATAGGAGAGAATAGAACAGAACAGAAAGAATACAACAGAATAGAATAGAGTCAAAGAGAGAGAACATAGCCGAATTGAGCCGAGTGGAGACAAAACGAGACGAATCACGTCCGGTTGCTTCGAATCGCGTCAAATCAAATCGAATCGATTAGAAGAGATTAGGGTAGGGAAGGGTAGAATAGAAGAGAGGAAAATAGTGAGGAATGGAGTTGAACGGAGTCCAATAGAGACGGATAGATATGAATAGAGTACAAAAGAGTCTAATAGAGCAGAATAGGGCCGAATAGGCCCAAATAAGGCCTAATCGAGCAGAATCCAGCAGAATCGATGGAATTCGAGCCTAATCGAGCCGAATGGAGTGAAATGGAGCCAAGTCGAGCCGAATAGAGCCGATTCGAACTGAATCGAGCTGATTCAAGCCTAATCGCGTCAAATCGCGTGGAAATACGTCACATCGAATCTAATCAAATAGATTAGGGAAGGGTAGGGGAGGGGCGGGTGGGTAGAACAGAACAGAATAGTACAGAATAGAATATAGTACAGTAGGGTAGAGTAGAGAGAGTAAAGCAGACAAGAGTAGAGCAGAGTAGAATTGAGTCAAATAGAGTCAAAGAGTGCAGGATATAGCTGAATAGAGCCAATTCTGGCCGAATCGAGTCAAATGGAAACAAAACGAGATGAATCACACCGAATTGCTAAGAATCGCATCCAATCGAATAGATTAGAGTATCGTAGGGTAGAGTAGAACAGAATAGAGTAGAATAGCGTAGAATGGAGAAGAGTGGAGTCAAATGGAGTCGAACAGAGACAAATAGAGTAGAAAAGAGTCGAATCGAGCCAAATAGGGCCGAATAAGGCTGAACCGAGTGGAAACGAGCTGAATTGAAGCGATTCGAGCCAAATCGAGCTGAATCGAGCTGATGTTGCGGAATCGAGCCGACTCAAGCGTGATGGTGTCCGGTCGCATCGAAATGCTTTGAATCGAATCAAATGGAATCGATTAGAATAGGTTAGGGTAGGGTAGTTTATGATAGGAAGACTAGGGTAGATGCAAGTAGACTACATTAGAGTAGACAAGAGAAGGCTAGAGTAGAAGCCTAGACTAGTAAGCTGGACTAGTCAGCTAGGCTAGTGGCATAGAGCAGTAGCCTAGACAACTAGTCTTGAATAGTACCCTAAGTCAGTAATCTGAACGAGTACCCTTGCCTGAGCTGTTAGCCTAATCTAGTACCCTTGCCTTAACTAGTAGTCCTAACAAGTACCCTTGCCTTAACCAGTAGTCTTCACTAGTACCCTTGCCTTCACTAGTAGTACGTCCTTAACAAGTAGCCTGAACTGGTACCCTTGCCTTAACCAGTACCCTCAACAAGTACCCATGCCTTAACTAGTAGCCTGGCCTTAACTAGTGCCCTTGCATAACTAGTACCCTGGCCTTAACTAGTAGCCTGAACTAGTACACTTGCCTTAAGGAGTACCCTTGCCCGAACTACTCTCCTTAATTAGGACCCTTATTGAGTAACCCTAAGTAGTAGAGTATGGTACGGTGGGGTAGCATAGGGTAGGGAAGCATACGGTGGAACAGAGAAAATAGAAGGAAATAGAATAGAACAGCATAGGTCAGGGTAGGTTAGCTTAGTGCAGGGTATGGTAGAGTAGCATAGGATGGAATCGAGAAAATAGAAAAGGAGACTAGAAAAGAGCAGACTAGATTAGGATAGGCTAGGGTGGGGGATGGTTTTGTAGAATACAGTAGTGTAGAATGGAATAGAATGGTGTGGAATGGAGTCAAATGGATTGGAACAGAGATGCAGAGAGTAGAAAAGAGTTGAATAGAGCCGAATAACGCTGAATAGGACCACATATGACCAAAATGAGCCGAATCGAGTCGAGTCGATCAGATTCGGGATGAATGGAGCCTAGTGGTGCTGAAATGAGCCAAATAGAGACAATCTGAACCCAGCAAAATCGAGCCAAAACACACTTAATTGCATCCTATTGCATCGGATCTCGTCGAATTCCATCAAATCCCACCAAAACGCATCAAATCTCGCGGAATCTCACCGAATCCCGTCGAATTGTCTCAAATCGGGTCGAATGGTGTCAAACTGAATGGAATCGAATTAAATTGAATAGATTAGAGTAGTGTAGGTTAGACTGGGATTCAGTAGGGAAGGGCACAGAAGAATAGAATAGAGTAGAACAGAAGAGAATACCAAGAGTAGAATGGAGTAGAGTTGAGTAGAGTGGAATAGTCAGAGTCGGGTAGTGCAGAATATAGATGAATAGATCCAATTCAAGCCGAATCGATTCGAATGGAGAGGAAAGGAGACAAATCGTGATGAATCGAATCGATTAGAATAGATTAGAGTAGGGTAGGGTAGAACAGAATAGAATAGAGTAGAAAAGAGTAGAATGGTGTGGAAGGGAGTTGAATGGAGCCAAATAGAGACAAATAAAGTAGAAAGGGTTGAGTAGAGCTGAACAGGGCTGAATAAGGTTCACTCGAGCCTAATTATGCTGAATTGAGCAGAATCGAGACGAATTGACCCAGTTCAAGCCAAATAGAGCTAAATCGAGCCGATTCAAGCCTAATCACATGGAATCCCGTCAAAATGCGTTGAATCGAATAGATTAGAGTAGAGGAGGGTACGGCAGGAGAGGCTAGACTACAACACAACAGAACACAATAGAAAGAAGAGAATAGAATTAAGTAGAGTCGGGTCCAGTAGAATAGAGTCAAATTGAGTTGAAGAGAGCCGAAAAGAGCCAAACAGCTGAATACAGCCGAATTGACCAAATTCAAGGTGAATCGAGATGAATCATGTCAAATCGTTTGAAACGTGTCGAATCGAATCAAATAGATTAGTGTGGGGAAGGTAAGGCTAGGGTAGGGTAGAGAAGAATAGAATAGAGTAGAATAGAACAGAACAGAAAGAATCGAGTAGACTAGAGTCAAATAGAGTCGAATACTGCCAAAAAGAGCCGAATAGAGTGGAAAAGAGCCGAATAGAACCGAATCGAGTTTAATGGAGCAGAAAGGAGATGAATCGAGCCGATATGACCCGAATCAGGTCGAATCCCATTCAAGTGTGTCGAATAGCATAGAACAGATTACAGAAGGCTAAGTTAGGGTAGGGTAGGGTAGAATAGAGTGCAGTAGAACAGAACAGAAGAGAACTGAAAGAATAGGGTCGAGACGAGCAGAGTATAGAAGAGTAGAGTAGAGTAGAGTCGAACATTGCCGAATAGAGCCAAATAGAGCCCAAAAGAGCTAAATGGATAGAAACCAAGACGAATCACGCCGAATCCCGTGGAATCGTGCCGTATCTCGTCGAATCCCGTCGAATTGCAGTGAATCTGATCAATTCCAATCCAATCAAATAGAATAGACTAGAGTAGGGTAGAGTACAATACAATACAGTAGAGAATAGTTTAGGATGGAGTAGAATGGTGTAGCATGGAGTCGAGTGGAGTCGAAAAGAGATAATAGAGTTGAGTAGAGCCTAATAGAGCCGGATAGAGCTGAATAGAGCCTATTCGAGCTGACTGGAGCCGAATGGAGCCGATTAGAGCTGAATCGAACCGATTTGAGCCGATTGGGGATGAATGGAGTGGAAAGGAGCCGATTTGAGCCGAATCGCATCGAGATGCGTGGAATCGAATCCAGTAGAATAGATTAGATTAGGGTAGGATGGAATAGAGTAGACTTGAACACAGTAGAAGAGAATGGAAAGGATACAATAGAATAGAGTAGAAAAGGGTAGAGCAGAGCAGAATAGTGTAGAGTAGAATAGAGTAGAGTAGAACAGAGTCGAATCAAGCTGAATGGAGACGAAACGAGACAAATCGCGTCGAATGGCGTCGAATCCCATCGAATCAATTACAGTAGGGTATAGTAGAAGAGCGTAGAATGGAGTAGAATGGTGTGCAATGGAATCGAGTAGAGTAGAAAAGAGCTGAAGAGAGCCGAAGAGGGCCAAAGAGGGCCAAATCGAGCTGAATTGAGCGAAATCGAGCCGAATCCAGTGAATCGAGCCTAATGGAGCCAAATCGAGCCTAATCGAGCTGAATCGACACTATTCGAGACAAATGGAGCCGAATGGACATGAATCACACCGATTCGGCCCCTAGTCGCGTCAAAATTTCTCGAATTCAATTGAATAGACTAGAGTAGGGGAGGTTCGGGTAGGCTAGAGTAGGGTAGAATAGAGTAGAATAGAATAAGACAGAACAGAACACAACAAAATAGAACACAACAACACAGAACGAATACAGAAAAGAGCAGGCTAGAGTAGAGTAGAGGGGAATAGAGTAGAGTAGAATAGATTTGAACAGAGCCAAATCGAGCCGAATCGCCTCGAAATGGGTTGAATCAAATCCAATCAAGTGGATTACAATACCTTAGAGTTGGGTAGCATAGGGTAGGGTAGAATAGAGTAGAATCGTACAGAACAGAGTAGAAACAATACAATAGAGTAGAGAAGAGTAGAATAGAGCTGAATAGAGCCAAATGCACACAAAATGAGAGGAATCGTGTAGAAGCAAGTAGAGTAAATTAGAGTGGTGTTGGGTAGGGTAGAGCAGAATAGAGTAGAATAGTGTGGAATGAATAGAATGGAGTAGAATGGAGTCAAGTAGAAACGAATAGAGTAGAAAAGAGTCGAATAGAGCAGAATAGGGCCGAAGAAGGCCAAATCGAGCAGATTCGAAGCGATTCAAGCCAAAACAAGCTGAATGGAGCCTAACTGAGCCGAATAGAGCCAAATCGAGCCGAATCGAGCCGATTCAAGCTTCATCGCCTCGAATCGCGTTCAACGCATCAAATCCAATCGAGACGTATAGATTAGAGAAGGGGAGGGGAGGGGAGGGGAGAATAGAACAGAGTAGAGTGGAATAGAAGAGATTAGAACAGAATAGAAGGAATAGAATCGAGTAGAATCGAGTGGAAAAGAGTAGAGTCGAATACAGTCGAATAGAGCCGAATAAGCTGAATAGAGACGAATGGAGCTGAATACAGCCGAAAAGAGCTGTATACTGCCGAATCACACCTAATCGAGCAGAATCAAGCAGAATCGCACTGACTGTCACCGAACAGCGTTGAATCGAATCAGGTCGAATCGAGTCGAGTCACATCGTTTTGAATCAAACAAGGTCAAATTGCTTCATATCGTGTCGAATCCCATCGAATCAAGTCGAATAACTTCGAATTGCGTCAAACCTCAGAGAATCCTACTGAATCACGTCGAGTCGCATGGAATCTCATCAAATCCCTTCAGATTTGCCAAATCCAGTCAAGTCCTATAAAATCGCGTTGCACGGAATCGAATTGAATCCAATAGATTAAAGTAGGGAAGGTTCGGGTGGGGTGCCGTTGGGTCGGGTAGGGTAGAATAGAACAGAGTACAACAGAATAGGAGAGAATAGAACAGAACAGAAAGAATACAACAGAATAGAATAGAGTCAAAGAGAGAGAACATAGCCGAATTGAGCCGAGTGGAGACAAAACGAGACGAATCACGTCCGGTTGCTTCGAATCGCGTCAAATCAAATCGAATCGATTAGAAGAGATTAGGGTAGGGAAGGGTAGAATAGAAGAGAGGAAAATAGTGAGGAATGGAGTTGAACGGAGTCCAATAGAGACGGATAGATATGAATAGAGTACAAAAGAGTCTAATAGAGCAGAATAGGGCCGAATAGGCCCAAATAAGGCCTAATCGAGCAGAATCCAGCAGAATCGATGGAATTCGAGCCTAATCGAGCCGAATGGAGTGAAATGGAGCCAAGTCGAGCCGAATAGAGCCGATTCGAACTGAATCGAGCTGATTCAAGCCTAATCGCGTCAAATCGCGTGGAAATACGTCACATCGAATCTAATCAAATAGATTAGGGAAGGGTAGGGGAGGGGCGGGTGGGTAGACTAGAACAGAATAGTACAGAATAGAATATAGTACAGTAGGGTAGAGTAGAGAGAGTAAAGCAGACAAGAGTAGAGCAGAGTAGAATTGAGTCAAATAGAGTCAAAGAGTGCAGGATATAGCTGAATAGAGCCAATTCTGGCCGAATCGAGTCAAATGGAAACAAAACGAGATGAATCACACCGAATTGCTAAGAATGGCATCCAATCGAATAGATTAGAGTATCGTAGGGTAGAGTAGAACAGAATAGAGTAGAATAGCATAGAATGGAGAAGAGTGGAGTCAAATGGAGTCGAACAGAGACAAATAGAGTAGAAAAGAGTCGAATCGAGCCAAATAGGGCCGAATAAGGCTGAACCGAGTGGAAACGAGCTGAATTGAAGCGATTCGAGCCAAATCGAGCTGAATCGAGCTGATGTTGCGGAATCGAGCCGACTCAAGCGTGATGGTGTCCGGTCGCATCGAAATGCTTTGAATCGAATCAAATGGAATCGATTAGAATAGGTTAGGGTAGGGTAGTTTATGATAGGAAGACTAGGGTAGATGCAAGTAGACTACATTAGAGTAGACAAGAGAAGGCTAGAGTAGAAGCCTAGACTAGTAAGCTGGACTAGTCAGCTAGGCTAGTGGCATAGAGCAGTAGCCTAGACAACTAGTCTTGAATAGTACCCTAAGTCAGTAATCTGAACGAGTACCCTTGCCTGAACTCTTAGCCTAATCTAGTACCCTTGCCTTAACTAGTAGTCCTAACAAGTACCCTTGCCTTAACCAGTAGTCTTCACTAGTACCCTTGCCTTCACTAGTAGTATGTCCTTAACAAGTAGCCTGAACTGGTACCCTTGCCTTAACCAGTACCCTCAACAAGTACCCATGCCTTAACTAGTAGCCTGGCCTTAACTAGTGCCCTTGCATAACTAGTACCCTGGCCTTAACTAGTAGCCTGAACTAGTACACTTGCCTTAAGGAGTACCCTTGCCCGAACTACTCCCCTTAATTAGGACCCTTATTGAGTAACCCTAAGTAGTAGAGTATGGTACGGTGGGGTAGCATAGGGTAGGGAAGCATACGGTGGAACAGAGAAAATAGAAGGAAATAGAATAGAACAGCATAGGTCAGGGTAGGTTAGCTTAGTGCAGGGTATGGTAGAGTAGCATAGGATGGAACAGAGAAAATAGAAAAGGAGACTAGAAAAGAGCAGACTAGATTAGGATAGGCTAGGGTGGGGGAGGGTTTTGTAGAATACAGTAGTGTAGAATGGAATAGAATGGTGTGGAATGGAGTCAAATGGATTGGAACAGAGATGCAGAGAGTAGAAAAGAGTTGAATAGAGCCGAATAACGCTGAATAGGACCACATCTGACGAAAATGAGCCGAATCGAGTCGAGTCGATCAGATTCGGGATGAATGGAGCCTAGTGGAGCTGAAATGAGTCAAATACAGACAATCTGAACCCAGCAAAATCGAGCCAAAACACACTTAATTGCATCCTATTGCATCGGATCTCGTCGAATTCCATCAAATCCCACCAAAACGCATCAAATCTCGCGGAATCTCACCGAATCCCGTCGAATTGTCTCAAATCGGGTCGAATGGTGTCAAACTGAATGGAATCGAATTAAATTGAATAGATTAGAGTAGTGTAGGTTAGACTGGGATTCAGTAGGGAAGGGCACAGAAGAATAGAATAGAGTAGAACAGAAGAGAATACCAAGAGTAGAATGGAGTAGAGTTGAGTAGAGTGGAATAGTCAGAGTCGGGTAGTGCAGAATATAGATGAATAGATCCAATTCAAGCCGAATCGATTCGAATGGAGAGGAAAGGAGACAAATCGTGATGAATCGAATCGATTAGAATAGATTAGAGTAGGGTAGGGTAGAACAGAATAGAATAGAGTAGAAAAGAGTAGAATGGTGTGGAAGGGAGTTGAATGGAGCCAAATAGAGACAAATAAAGTAGAAAGGGTTGAGTAGAGCTGAACAGGGCTGAATAAGGTTCACTCGAGCCTAATTATGCTGAATTGAGCAGAATCGAGACGAATTGACCCAATTCAAGCCAAATAGAGCGAAATCGAGCCGATTCAAGCCTAATCACATGGAATCCCGTCAAAATGCGTTGAATCGAATAGATTAGAGTAGAGGAGGGTACGGCAGGAGAGGATAGACTACAACACAACAGAACACAATAGAAAGAAGAGAATAGAATTAAGTAGAGTCGGGTCCAGTAGAATAGAGTCAAATTGAGTTGAAGAGAGCCGAAAAGAGCCAAACAGAGCTGAATACAGCCGAATTGACCAAATTCAAGGTGAATCGAGATGAATCATGTCGAGTCGTTTGAAACGTGTCGAATCGAATCAAATAGATTAGTGTGGGGAAGGTAAGGTTAGGGTAGGGTAGAGAAGAATAGAATAGAGTAGAATAGAACAGAACAGAAAGAATCGAGTAGACTAGAGTCAAATAGAGTCGAATACTGCCAAAAAGAGCCGAATAGAGTGGAAAAGAGCCGAATAGAACCGAATCGAGTTTAATGGAGCAGAAAGGAGATGAATCGAGCTGATATGACCCGAATCAGGTCGAATCCCATTCAAGTGTTTCGAATAGCATAGAACAGATTACAGTAGGCTTTTAGGGTAGGGTAGGGTAGAATAGAGTGCAGTAGAACAGAACAGAACTGAAAGAAAAGGGTCGAGACGAGCAGAGTATAGAAGAGTAGAGTAGAGCAGAGTCGAACATTGCCGAATAGAGCCAAATAGAGCCCAAAAGAGCTAAATGGATAGAAACCAAAACGAATCACGCCGAATCCCGTGGAATCGTGCCGTATCGCGTTGAATCCCGTCGAATTGCATTGAATCTGATCAATTCCAATCCAATCAAATAGAATAGACTAGAGTAGGGTAGAGTACAATACAATACAGTAGAGAATAGTTTAGGATGGAGTAGAATGGTGTAGCATGGAGTCGAGTGGAGTCGAAAAGAGATAAGAGAGTTGAGTGGAGCCTAATAGAGCTGAATAGAGCTGAATAGAGCCTATTCGAGCTGACTGGAGCCGAATGGAGCCGATTAGAGCTGAATCCAACCGATTTGAGCCGGTTGGGGATGAATGGAGTGGAAAGGAGCCGATTTGAGCCGAATCGCATCGAGATGCGTGGAATCGAATCCAGTAGAATAGATTAGATTAGGGTAGGATGGAATAGAGTAGACTTGAACACAGTAGAAGAGAATGGAAAGGATACAATAGAATAGAGTAGAAAAGGGTAGAGCAGAGCAGAATAGTGTAGAGTAGAATAGAGTAGAGTAGAACAGAGTCGAATCAAGCTGAATGGAGACGAAACGAGACAAATCGCGTCGAATGGCGTCGAATCCCATCGAATCAATTACAGTAGGGTATAGTAGAAGAGCGTAGAATGGAGTAGAATGGTGTGCAATGGAATCGAGTAGAGTAGAAAAGAGCTGAAGAGAGCCGAAGAGGGCCAAAGAGGGCCAAATCGAGCTGAATTGAGCGAAATCGAGCCGAATCCAGTGAATCGAGCCTAATGGAGCCAAATCGAGCCTAATCGAGCTGAATCGACACTATTCGAGACAAATGGAGCCGAATGGACATGAATCACACCGATTCGGCCCCTAGTCGCGTCAAAATTTCTCGAATTCAATTGAATAGACTAGAGTAGGGGAGGTTCGGGTAGGCTAGAGTAGGGTAGAATAGAATAAAACAGAACAGAACACAACAAAATAGAACAGAACAACACAGAACGAATACAGAAAAGAGTAGGCTAGAGTAGAATAGAGGGGAATAGAGTAGAGTAGAATAGATTTGAACAGAGCCAAATCGAGCCGAATCGCGTCGAAATGGGTTGAATCAAATCCAATCAAGTGGATTACAATACCTTAGAGTTGGGTAGCATAGGGTAGGGTAGAATAGAGTAGAATAGTACAGAAAGAGTAGAAACAATACAATAGAGTAGAGAAGAGTAGAATAGAGCTGAATAGAGCCAAATGCAGACAAAATGAGAGGAATCGTGTAGAAGCAAGTAGAGTAAATTAGAGTGGTGTTGGGTAGGGTAGAGCAGAATAGAGTAGAATAGTGTGGAATGAATAGAATGGAGTAGAATGGAGTCAAGTAGAAACGAATAGAGTAGAAAAGAGTCGAATAGAGCAGAATAGGGCCGAAGAAGGCCAAATCGAGCAGATTCGAAGCGATTCAAGCCAAAACAAGCTGAATGGAGCCTAACTGAGCCGAATAGAGCCAAATCGAGCCGAATCGAGCCGATTCAAGCTTCATCGCCTCGAATCGCGTTCAACGCGTCAAATCCAATCGAGACGTATAGATTAGAGAAGGGGAGGGGAGGGGAGGGGAGAATAGAACAGAGTAGAGTGGAATAGAAGAGATTAGAACAGAATAGAAGGAATAGAATCGAGTAGAATCGAGTGGAAAAGAGTAGAGTCGAATACAGTCGAATAGAGCCGAATAAGCTGAATAGAGACGAATGGAGCTGAATACAGCCGAAAAGAGCTGTATACTGCCGAATCACACCTAATCGAGCAGAATCAAGCAGAATCGCACTGACTGTCACCGAACAGCGTCGAATCGAATCAGGTCGAATCGAGTCGAGTCACATCGTTTTGAATCAAACAAGGTCAAATTGCTTCATATCGTGTCGAATCCCATCGAATCACGTTGAATAACTTCGAATTGCGTCAAACCTCAGAGAATCCTACTGAATCACATCGAGTCGCATGGAATCTCATCAAATCCCTTCAGATTTGCCGAATCCAGTCAAGTCCTATAAAATCGCGTTGCACGGAATCGAATTGAATCCAAGAGATTAAAGTAGGGAAGGTTCGGGTGGGGTGCCGTTGGGTCGGGTAGGGTAGAATAGAACAGAGTACAACAGAATAGGAGAGAATAGAACAGAACAGAAAGAATACAACAGAATAGAATAGAGTCAAAGAGAGAGAACATAGCCGAATTGAGCCGAGTGGAGACAAAACGAGACGAATCACGTCCGGTTGCTTCGAATCGCGTCAAATCAAATCGAATCGATTAGAAGAGATTAGGGTAGGGAAGGGTAGAATAGAAGAGAGGAAAATAGTGAGGAATGGAGTTGAACGGAGTCCAATAGAGACGGATAGATATGAATAGAGTACAAAAGAGTCTAATAGAGCAGAATAGGGCCGAATAGGCCCAAATAAGGCCTAATCGAGCAGAATCCAGCAGAATCGATGGAATTCGAGCCTAATCGAGCCGAATGGAGTGAAATGGAGCCAAGTCGAGCCGAATAGAGCCGATTCGAACTGAATCGAGCTGATTCAAGCCTAATCGCGTCAAATCGCGTGGAAATACGTCACATCGAATCTAATCAAATAGATTAGGGAAGGGTAGGGGAGGGGCGGGTGGGTAGAACAGAACAGAATAGTACAGAATAGAATATAGTACAGTAGGGTAGAGTAGAGAGAGTAAAGCAGACAAGAGTAGAGCAGAGTAGAATTGAGTCAAATAGAGTCAAAGAGTGCAGGATATAGCTGAATAGAGCCAATTCTGGCCGAATCGAGTCAAATGGAAACAAAACGAGATGAATCACACCGAATTGCTAAGAATCGCATCCAATCGAATAGATTAGAGTATCGTAGGGTAGAGTAGAACAGAATAGAGTAGAATAGCGTAGAATGGAGAAGAGTGGAGTCAAATGGAGTCGAACAGAGACAAATAGAGTAGAAAAGAGTCGAATCGAGCCAAATAGGGCCGAATAAGGCTGAACCGAGTGGAAACGAGCTGAATTGAAGCGATTCGAGCCAAATCGAGCTGAATCGAGCTGATGTTGCGGAATCGAGCCGACTCAAGCGTGATGGTGTCCGGTCGCATCGAAATGCTTTGAATCGAATCAAATGGAATCGATTAGAATAGGTTAGGGTAGGGTAGTTTATGATAGGAAGACTAGGGTAGATGCAAGTAGACTACATTAGAGTAGACAAGAGAAGGCTAGAGTAGAAGCCTAGACTAGTAAGCTGGACTAGTCAGCTAGGCTAGTGGCATAGAGCAGTAGCCTAGATAACTAGTCTTGAATAGTACCCTAAGTCAGTAATCTGAACGAGTACCCTTGCCTGAACTCTTAGCCTAATCTAGTACCCTTGCCTTAACTAGTAGTCCTAACAAGTACCCTTGCCTTAACCAGTAGTCTTCACTAGTACCCTTGCCTTCACTAGTAGTACGTCCTTAACAAGTAGCCTGAACTGGTACCCTTGCCTTAACCAGTACCCTCAACAAGTACCCATGCCTTAACTAGTAGCCTGGCCTTAACTAGTGCCCTTGCATAACTAGTACCCTGGCCTTAACTAGTAGCCTGAACTAGTACACTTGCCTTAAGGAGTACCCTTGCCCGAACTACTCTCCTTAATTAGGACCCTTATTGAGTAACCCTAAGTAGTAGAGTATGGTACGGTGGGGTAGCATAGGGTAGGGAAGCATACGGTGGAACAGAGAAAATAGAAGGAAATAGAATAGAACAGCATAGGTCAGGGTAGGTTAGCTTAGTGCAGGGTATGGTAGAGTAGCATAGGATGGAATCGAGAAAATAGAAAAGGAGACTAGAAAAGAGCAGACTAGATTAGGATAGGCTAGGGTGGGGGATGGTTTTGTAGAATACAGTAGTGTAGAATGGAATAGAATGGTGTGGAATGGAGTCAAATGGATTGGAACAGAGATGCAGAGAGTAGAAAAGAGTTGAATAGAGCCGAATAACGCTGAATAGGACCACATATGACCAAAATGAGCCGAATCGAGTCGAGTCGATCAGATTCGGGATGAATGGAGCCTAGTGGTGCTGAAATGAGCCAAATAGAGACAATCTGAACCCAGCAAAATCGAGCCAAAACACACTTAATTGCATCCTATTGCATCGGATCTCGTCGAATTCCATCAAATCCCACCAAAACGCATCAAATCTCGCGGAATCTCACCGAATCCCGTCGAATTGTCTCAAATCGGGTCGAATGGTGTCAAACTGAATGGAATCGAATTAAATTGAATAGATTAGAGTAGTGTAGGTTAGACTGGGATTCAGTAGGGAAGGGCACAGAAGAATAGAATAGAGTAGAACAGAAGAGAATACCAAGAGTAGAATGGAGTAGAGTTGAGTAGAGTGGAATAGTCAGAGTCGGGTAGTGCAGAATATAGATGAATAGATCCAATTCAAGCCGAATCGATTCGAATGGAGAGGAAAGGAGACAAATCGTGATGAATCGAATCGATTAGAATAGATTAGAGTAGGGTAGGGTAGAACAGAATAGAATAGAGTAGAAAAGAGTAGAATGGTGTGGAAGGGAGTTGAATGGAGCCAAATAGAGACAAATAAAGTAGAAAGGGTTGAGTAGAGCTGAACAGGGCTGAATAAGGTTCACTCGAGCCTAATTATGCTGAATTGAGCAGAATCGAGACGAATTGACCCAGTTCAAGCCAAATAGAGCTAAATCGAGCCGATTCAAGCCTAATCACATGGAATCCCGTCAAAATGCGTTGAATCGAATAGATTAGAGTAGAGGAGGGTACGGCAGGAGAGGCTAGACTACAACACAACAGAACACAATAGAAAGAAGAGAATAGAATTAAGTAGAGTCGGGTCCAGTAGAATAGAGTCAAATTGAGTTGAAGAGAGCCGAAAAGAGCCAAACAGCTGAATACAGCCGAATTGACCAAATTCAAGGTGAATCGAGATGAATCATGTCAAGTCGTTTGAAACGTGTCGAATCGAATCAAATAGATTAGTGTGGGGAAGGTAAGGCTAGGGTAGGGTAGAGAAGAATACAATAGAGTAGAATAGAACAGAACAGAAAGAATCGAGTAGACTAGAGTCAAATAGAGTCGAATACTGCCAAAAAGAGCCGAATAGAGTGGAAAAGAGCCGAATAGAACCGAATCGAGTTTAATGGAGCAGAAAGGAGATGAATCGAGCCGATATGACCCGAATCAGGTCGAATCCCATTCAAGTGTGTCGAATAGCATAGAACAGATTACAGAAGGCTAAGTTAGGGTAGGGTAGGGTAGAATAGAGTGCAGTAGAACAGAACAGAAGAGAACTGAAAGAATAGGGTCGAGACGAGCAGAGTATAGAAGAGTAGAGTAGAGTAGAGTCGAACATTGCCGAATAGAGCCAAATAGAGCCCAAAAGAGCTAAATGGATAGAAACCAAGACGAATCACGCCGAATCCCGTGGAATCGTGCCGTATCTCGTCGAATCCCGTCGAATTGCAGTGAATCTGATCAATTCCAATCCAATCAAATAGAATAGACTAGAGTAGGGTAGAGTACAATACAATACAGTAGAGAATAGTTTAGGATGGAGTAGAATGGTGTAGCATGGAGTCGAGTGGAGTCGAAAAGAGATAATAGAGTTGAGTAGAGCCTAATAGAGCCGGATGGAGCTGAATAGAGCCTATTCGAGCTGACTGGAGCCGAATGGAGCCGATTAGAGCTGAATCGAACCGATTTGAGCCGATTGGGGATGAATGGAGTGGAAAGGAGCCGATTTGAGCCGAATCGCATCGAGATGCGTGGAATCGAATCCAGTAGAATAGATTAGATTAGGGTAGGATGGAATAGAGTAGACTTGAACACAGTAGAAGAGAATGGAAAGGATACAATAGAATAGAGTAGAAAAGGGTAGAGCAGAGCAGAATAGTGTAGAGTAGAATAGAGTAGAGTAGAACAGAGTCGAATCAAGCTGAATGGAGACGAAACGAGACAAATCGCGTCGAATGGCGTCGAATCCCATCGAATCAATTACAGTAGGGTATAGTAGAAGAGCGTAGAATGGAGTAGAATGGTGTGCAACGGAATCGAGTAGAGTAGAAAAGAGCTGAAGAGAGCAGAAGAGGGCCAAAGAGGGCAAAATCGAGCTGAATTGAGCGAAATCGAGCCGAATCCAGTGAATCGAGCCTAATGGAGCCAAATCGAGCCTAATCGAGCTGAATCGACACTATTCGAGACAAATGGAGCCGAATGGACATGAATCACACCGATTCGGCCCCTAGTCGCGTCAAAATTTCTCGAATTCAATTGAATAGACTAGAGTAGGGGAGGTTCGGGTAGGCTAGAGTAGGGTAGAATAGAGTAGAATAGAATAAAACAGAACAGAACACAACAAAATAGAACAGAACACCACAGAATGAATACAGAAAAGAGTAGGCTAGAGTAGAATAGAGGGGAATAGAGTAGAGTAGAATAGATTTGAACAGAGCCAAATCGAGCCGAATCGCGTCGAAATGGGTTGAATCAAATCCAATCAAGTGGATTACAATACCTTAGAGTTGGGTAGCATAGGGTAGGGTAGAATAGAGTAGAATAGTACAGAAAGAGTAGAAACAATACAATAGAGTAGAGAAGAGTAGAATAGAGCTGAATAGAGCCAAATGCAGACAAAATGAGAGGAATCGTGTAGAAGCAAGTAGAGTAAATTAGAGTGGTGTTGGGTAGGGTAGAGCAGAATAGAGTAGAATAGTGTGGAATGAATAGAATGGAGTAGAATGGAGTCAAGTAGAAACGAATAGAGTAGAAAAGAGTCGAATAGAGCAGAATAGGGCCGAAGAAGGCCAAATCGAGCAGATTCGAAGCGATTCAAGCCAAAACAAGCTGAATGGAGCCTAACTGAGCCGAATAGAGCCAAATCGAGCCGAATCGAGCCGATTCAAGCTTCATCGCCTCGAATCGCGTTCAACGCGTCAAATCCAATCGAGACGTATAGATTAGAGAAGGGGAGGGGAGGGGAGGGGAGAATAGAACAGAGTAGAGTGGAATAGAAGAGATTAGAACAGAATAGAAGGAATAGAATCGAGTAGAATCGAGTGGAAAAGAGTAGAGTCGAATACAGTCGAATAGAGCCGAATAAGCTGAATAGAGACGAATGGAGCTGAATACAGCCGAAAAGAGCTGTATACTGCCGAATCACACCTAATCGAGCAGAATCAAGCAGAATCGCACTGACTGTCACCGAACAGCGTCGAATCCAATCAGGTCGAATCGAGTCGAGTCACATCGTTTTGAATCAAACAAGGTCAAATTGCTTCATATCGTGTCGAATCCCATCGAATCACGTCGAATAACTTCGAATTGCGTCAAACCTCAGAGAATCCTACTGAATCACATCGAGTCGCATGGAATCTCATCAAATCCCTTCAGATTTGCCAAATCCAGTCAAGTCCTATAAAATCGCGTTGCACGGAATCGAATTGAATCCAATAGATTAAAGTAGGGAAGGTTCGGGTGGGGTGCCGTTGGGTCGGGTAGGGTAGAATAGAACAGAGTACAACAGAATAGGAGAGAATAGAACAGAACAGAAAGAATACAACAGAATAGAATAGAGTCAAAGAGAGAGAACATAGCCGAATTGAGCCGAGTGGAGACAAAACGAGACGAATCACGTCCGGTTGCTTCGAATCGCGTCAAATCAAATCGAATCGATTAGAAGAGATTAGGGTAGGGAAGGGTAGAATAGAAGAGAGGAAAATAGTGAGGAATGGAGTTGAACGGAGTCCAATAGAGACGGATAGATATGAATAGAGTACAAAAGAGTCTAATAGAGCAGAATAGGGCCGAATAGGCCCAAATAAGGCCTAATCGAGCAGAATCCAGCAGAATCGATGGAATTCGAGCCTAATCGAGCCGAATGGAGTGAAATGGAGCCAAGTCGAGCCGAATAGAGCCGATTCGAACTGAATCGAGCTGATTCAAGCCTAATCGCGTCAAATCGCGTGGAAATACGTCACATCGAATCTAATCAAATAGATTAGGGAAGGGTAGGGGAGGGGCGGGTGGGTAGACTAGAACAGAATAGTACAGAATAGAATATAGTACAGTAGGGTAGAGTAGAGAGAGTAAAGCAGACAAGAGTAGAGCAGAGTAGAATTGAGTCAAATAGAGTCAAAGAGTGCAGGATATAGCTGAATAGAGCCAATTCTGGCCGAATCGAGTCAAATGGAAACAAAACGAGATGAATCACACCGAATTGCTAAGAATCGCATCCAATCGAATAGATTAGAGTATCGTAGGGTAGAGTAGAACAGAATAGAGTAGAATAGCGTAGAATGGAGAAGAGTGGAGTCAAATGGAGTCGAACAGAGACAAATAGAGTAGAAAAGAGTCGAATCGAGCCAAATAGGGCCGAATAAGGCTGAACCGAGTGGAAACGAGCTGAATTGAAGCGATTCGAGCCAAATCGAGCTGAATCGAGCTGATGTTGCGGAATCGAGCCGACTCAAGCGTGATGGTGTCCGGTCGCATCGAAATGCTTTGAATCGAATCAAATGGAATC
Source organism: Loxodonta africana (assembly GCF_030014295.1). Lineage (NCBI taxonomy): Eukaryota > Metazoa > Chordata > Mammalia > Proboscidea > Elephantidae > Loxodonta > Loxodonta africana. The sequence continues at coordinate 7,119 of NW_026975319.1, read as the reverse complement.
GATTAGAATAGGTTAGGGTAGGGTAGTTTATGATAGGAAGACTAGGGTAGATGCAAGTAGACTACATTAGAGTAGACAAGAGAAGGCTAGAGTAGAAGCCTAGACTAGTAAGCTGGACTAGTCAGCTAGGCTAGTGGCATAGAGCAGTAGCCTAGACAACTAGTCTTGAATAGTACCCTAAGTCAGTAATCTGAACGAGTACCCTTGCCTGAACTCTTAGCCTAATCTAGTACCCTTGCCTTAACTAGTAGTCCTAACAAGTACCCTTGCCTTAACCAGTAGTCTTCACTAGTACCCTTGCCTTCACTAGTAGTACGTCCTTAACAAGTAGCCTGAACTGGTACCCTTGCCTTAACCAGTACCCTCAACAAGTACCCATGCCTTAACTAGTAGCCTGGCCTTAACTAGTGCCCTTGCATAACTAGTACCCTGGCCTTAACTAGTAGCCTGAACGAGTACACTTGCCTTAAGGAGTACCCTTACCCGAACTACTCTCCTTAATTAGGACCCTTATTGAGTAACCCTAAGTAGTAGAGTATGGTACGGTGGGGTAGCATAGGGTAGGGAAGCATACGGTGGAACAGAGAAAATAGAAGGAAATAGAATAGAACAGCATAGGTCAGGGTAGGTTAGCTTGGTGCAGGGTATGGTAGAGTAGCAAAGGATGGAATAGAGAAAATAGAAAAGGAGACTAGAAAAGAGCAGACTAGATTAGGATAGGCTAGGGTGGGGGATGGTTTTGTAGAATACAGTAGTGTAGAATGGAATAGAATGGTGTGGAATGGAGTCAAATGGATTGGAACAGAGATGCAGAGAGTAGAAAAGAGTTGAATAGAGCCGAATAACGCTGAATAGGACCACATATGACCAAAATGAGCCGAATCGAGTCGAGTCGATCAGATTCGGGATGAATGGAGCCTAGTGGTGCTGAAATGAGCCAAATAGAGACAATCTGAACCCAGCAAAATCGAGCCAAAACACACTTAATTGCATCCTATTGCATCGGATCTCGTCGAATTCCATCAAATCCCACCAAAACGCATCAAATCTCGCGGAATCTCACCGAATCCCGTCGAATTGTCTCAAATCGGGTCGAATGGTGTCAAACTGAATGGAATCGAACTAAATTGAATAGATTAGAGTAGTGTAGGTTAGACTGGGATTCAGTAGGGAAGGGCACAGAAGAATAGAATAGAGTAGAACAGAAGAGAATACCAAGAGTAGAATGGAGTAGAGTTGAGTAGAGTGGAATAGTCAGAGTCGGGTAGTGCAGAATATAGATGAATAGATCCAATTCAAGCCGAATCGATTCGAATGGAGAGGAAAGGAGACAAATCGTGATGAATCGAATCGATTAGAAGAGATTAGAGTAGGGTAGGGTAGAACAGAATAGAATAGAGTAGAAAAGAGTAGAATGGTGTGGAAGGGAGTTGAATGGAACCAAATAGAGACAAATAAAGTAGAAAGGGTTGAGTAGAGCTGAACAGGGCTGAATAAGGTTCACTCGAGCCTAATTATGCTGAATTGAGCAGAATCGAGACGAATTGACCCAATTCAAGCCAAATAGAGCTAAATCGAGCCGATTCAAGCCTAATCACATGGAATCGCGTCAAAATGCGTTGAATCGAATAGATTAGAGTAGAGGAGGGTACGGCAGGAGAGGATAGACTACAACACAACAGAACACAATAGAAAGAAGAGAATAGAATTAAGTAGAGTCGGGTCCAGTAGAATAGAGTCAAATTGAGTTGAAGAGAGCCGAAAAGAGCCAAACAGAGCTGAATACAGCCGAATTGACCAAATTCAAGGTGAATCGAGATGAATCATGTCGAGTCGTTTGAAACGTGTCGAATCGAATCAAATAGATTAGTGTGGGGAAGGTAAGGTTAGGGTAGGGTAGAGAAGAATAGAATAGAGTAGAATAGAACAGAACAGAAAGAATCGAGTAGACTAGAGTCAAATAGAGTCGAATACTGCCAAAAAGAGCCGAATAGAGTGGAAAAGAGCCGAATAGAACCGAATCGAGTTTAATGGAGCAGAAAGGAGATGAATCGAGCCGATATGACCCGAATCAGGTCGAATCCCATTCAAGTGTGTCGAATAGCATAGAACAGATTACAGAAGGCTAAGTTAGGGTAGGGTAGGGTAGAATAGAGTGCAGTAGAACAGAAGAGAACTGAAATAGGGTCGAGACGAGCAGAGTATAGAAGAGTAGAGTAGAGTCGAACATTGCCGAATAGAGCCAAATAGAGCCCAAAAGAGCTAAATGGATAGAAACCAAGACGAATCACGCCGAATCCCGTGGAATCGTGCCGTATCGCGTCGAATCCCGTCGAATTGCATTGAATCTGATCAATTCCAATCCAATCAAATAGAATAGACTAGAGTAGGGTAGAGTACAATACAATACAGTAGAGAATAGTTTAGGATGGAGTAGAATGGTGTAGCATGGAGTCGAGTGGAGTCGAAAAGAGATAAGAGAGTTGAGTGGAGCCTAATAGAGCTGAATAGAGCTGAATAGAGCCTATTCGAGCTGACTGGAGCCGAATGGAGCCGATTAGAGCTGAATCGAACCGATTTGAGCCGGTTGGGGATGAATGGAGTGGAAAGGAGCCGATTTGAGCCGAATCGCATCGAGATGCGTGGAATCGAATCCAGTAGAATAGATTAGATTAGGGTAGGATGGAATAGAGTAGACTTGAACACAGTAGAAGAGAATGGAAAGGATACAATAGAATAGAGTAGAAAAGGGTAGAGCAGAGCAGAATAGTGTAGAGTAGAATAGAGTAGAGTAGAACAGAGTCGAATCAAGCTGAATGGAGACGAAACGAGACAAATCGCGTCGAATGGCGTCGAATCCCATCGAATCAATTACAGTAGGGTATAGTAGAAGAGCGTAGAATGGAGTAGAATGGTGTGCAATGGAATCGAGTAGAGTAGAAAAGAGCTGAAGAGAGCCGAAGAGGGCCAAAGAGGGCCAAATCGAGCTGAATTGAGCGAAATCGAGCCGAATCCAGTGAATCGAGCCTAATGGAGCCAAATCGAGCCTAATCGAGCTGAATCGACACTATTCGAGACAAATGGAGCCGAATGGACATGAATCACACCGATTCGGCCCCTAGTCGCGTCAAAATTTCTCGAATTCAATTGAATAGACTAGAGTAGGGGAGGTTCGGGTAGGCTAGAGTAGGGTAGAATAGAATAAAACAGAACAGAACACAACAAAATAGAACAGAACAACACAGAACGAATACAGAAAAGAGTAGGCTAGAGTAGAATAGAGGGGAATAGAGTAGAGTAGAATAGATTTGAACAGAGCCAAATCGAGGCGAATCGCGTCGAAATGGGTTGAATCAAATCCAATCAAGTGGATTACAATACCTTAGAGTTGGGTAGCATAGGGTAGGGTAGAATAGAGTAGAATAGTACAGAAAGAGTAGAAACAATACAATAGAGTAGAGAAGAGTAGAATAGAGCTGAATAGAGCCAAATGCAGACAAAATGAGAGGAATCGTGTAGAAGCAAGTAGAGTAAATTAGAGTGGTGTTGGGTAGGGTAGAGCAGAATAGAGTAGAATAGTGATGAATGAATAGAATGGAGTAGAATGGAGTCAAGTAAAAACGAATAGAGTAGAAAAGAGTCGAATAGAGCAGAATAGGGCCGAAGAAGGCCAAATCGAGCAGATTCGAAGAGATTCAAGCCAAAACAAGCTGAATGGAGCCTAAGTGAGCCGAATAGAGCCAAATCGAGCCGAATCGAGCCGATTCAAGCTTCATCGCCTCGAATCGCGTTCAACGCGTCAAATCCAATCGAGACGTATAGATTAGAGAAGGGGAGGGGAGGGGAGGGGAGAATAGAACAGAGTAGAGTGGAATAGAAGAGATTAGAACAGAATAGAAGGAATAGAATCGAGTAGAATCGAGTGGAAAAGAGTAGAGTCGAATACAGTCGAATAGAGCCGAATAAGCTGAATAGAGACGAATGGAGCTGAATACAGCCGAAAAGAGCTGTATACTGCCGAATCACACCTAATCGAGCAGAATCAAGCAGAATCGCACTGACTGTCACCGAACAGCGTCGAATCGAATCAGGTCGAATCGAGTCGAGTCACATCGTTTTGAATCAAACAAGGTCAAATTGCTTCATATCGTGTCGAATCCCATCGAATCACGTTGAATAACTTCGAATTGCGTCAAACCTCAGAGAATCCTACTGAATCACATCGAGTCGCATGGAATCTCATCAAATCCCTTCAGATTTGCCGAATCCAGTCAAGTCCTATCAAATCGCGTTGCACGGAATCGAATTGAATCCAATAGATTAAAGTAGGGAAGGTTCGGGTGGGGTGCCGTTGGGTCGGGTAGGGTAGAATAGAACAGAGTACAACAGAATAGGAGAGAATAGAACAGAACAGAAAGAATACAACAGAATAGAATAGAGTCAAAGACAGAGAACATAGCCGAATTGAGCCGAGTGGAGACAAAACGAGACGAATCACGTCCGGTTGCTTCGAATCGCGTCAAATCAAATCGAATCGATTAGAAGAGATTAGGGTAGGGAAGGGTAGAATAGAAGAGAGGAAAATAGTGAGGAATGGAGTTGAACGGAGTCCAATAGAGACGGATAGATATGAATAGAGTACAAAAGAGTCTAATAGAGCAGAATAGGGCCGAATAGGCCCAAATAAGGCCTAATCGAGCAGAATCCAGCAGAATCGATGGAATTCGAGCCTAATCGAGCCGAATGGAGTGAAATGGAGCCAAGTCGAGCCGAATAGAGCCGATTCGAACTGAATCGAGCTGATTCAAGCCTAATCGCGTCAAATCGCGTGGAAATACGTCACATCGAATCTAATCAAATAGATTAGGGAAGGGTAGGGGAGGGGCGGGTGGGTAGAACAGAACAGAATAGTACAGAATAGAATATAGTACAGTAGGGTAGAGTAGAGAGAGTAAAGCAGACAAGAGTAGAGCAGAGTAGAATTGAGTCAAATAGAGTCAAAGAGTGCAGGATATAGCTGAATAGAGCCAATTCTGGCCGAATCGAGTCAAATGGAAACAAAACGAGATGAATCACACCGAATTGCTAAGAATCGCATCCAATCGAATAGATTAGAGTATCGTAGGGTAGAGTAGAACAGAATAGAGTAGAATAGCGTAGAATGGAGAAGAGTGGAGTCAAATGGAGTCGAACAGAGACAAATAGAGTAGAAAAGAGTCGAATCGAGCCAAATAGGGCCGAATAAGGCTGAACCGAGTGGAAACGAGCTGAATTGAAGCGATTCGAGCCAAATCGAGCTGAATCGAGCTGATGTTGCGGAATCGAGCCGACTCAAGCGTGATGGTGTCCGGTCGCATCGAAATGCTTTGAATCGAATCAAATGGAATCGATTAGAATAGGTTAGGGTAGGGTAGTTTATGATAGGAAGACTAGGGTAGATGCAAGTAGACTACATTAGAGTAGACAAGAGAAGGCTAGAGTAGAAGCCTAGACTAGTAAGCTGGACTAGTCAGCTAGGCTAGTGGCATAGAGCAGTAGCCTAGATAACTAGTCTTGAATAGTACCCTAAGTCAGTAATCTGAACGAGTACCCTTGCCTGAACTCTTAGCCTAATCTAGTACCCTTGCCTTAACTAGTAGTCCTAACAAGTACCCTTGCCTTAACCAGTAGTCTTCACTAGTACCCTTGCCTTCACTAGTAGTACGTCCTTAACAAGTAGCCTGAACTGGTACCCTTGCCTTAACCAGTACCCTCAACAAGTACCCATGCCTTAACTAGTAGCCTGGCCTTAACTAGTGCCCTTGCATAACTAGTACCCTGGCCTTAACTAGTAGCCTGAACGAGTACACTTGCCTTAAGGAGTACCCTTGCCCGAACTACTCTCCTTAATTAGGACCCTTATTGAGTAACCCTAAGTAGTAGAGTATGGTACGGTGGGGTAGCATAGGGTAGGGAAGCATACGGTGGAACAGAGAAAATAGAAGGAAATAGAATAGAACAGCATAGGTCAGGGTAGGTTAGCTTAGTGCAGGGTATGGTAGAGTAGCATAGGATGGAATCGAGAAAATAGAAAAGGAGACTAGAAAAGAGCAGACTAGATTAGGATAGGCTAGGGTGGGGGATGGTTTTGTAGAATACAGTAGTGTAGAATGGAATAGAATGGTGTGGAATGGAGTCAAATGGATTGGAACAGAGATGCAGAGAGTAGAAAAGAGTTGAATAGAGCCGAATAACGCTGAATAGGACCACATATGACCAAAATGAGCCGAATCGAGTCGAGTCGATCAGATTCGGGATGAATGGAGCCTAGTGGTGCTGAAATGAGCCAAATAGAGACAATCTGAACCCAGCAAAATCGAGCCAAAACACACTTAATTGCATCCTATTGCATCGGATCTCGTCGAATTCCATCAAATCCCACCAAAACGCATCAAATCTCGCGGAATCTCACCGAATCCCGTCGAATTGTCTCAAATCGGGTCGAATGGTGTCAAACTGAATGGAATCGAATTAAATTGAATAGATTAGAGTAGTGTAGGTTAGACTGGGATTCAGTAGGGAAGGGCACAGAAGAATAGAATAGAGTAGAACAGAAGAGAATACCAAGAGTAGAATGGAGTAGAGTTGAGTAGAGTGGAATAGTCAGAGTCGGGTAGTGCAGAATATAGATGAATAGATCCAATTCAAGCCGAATCGATTCGAATGGAGAGGAAAGGAGACAAATCGTGATGAATCGAATCGATTAGAATAGATTAGAGTAGGGTAGGGTAGAACAGAATAGAATAGAGTAGAAAAGAGTAGAATGGTGTGGAAGGGAGTTGAATGGAGCCAAATAGAGACAAATAAAGTAGAAAGGGTTGAGTAGAGCTGAACAGGGCTGAATAAGGTTCACTCGAGCCTAATTATGCTGAATTGAGCAGAATCGAGACGAATTGACCCAGTTCAAGCCAAATAGAGCTAAATCGAGCCGATTCAAGCCTAATCACATGGAATCCCGTCAAAATGCGTTGAATCGAATAGATTAGAGTAGAGGAGGGTACGGCAGGAGAGGCTAGACTACAACACAACAGAACACAATAGAAAGAAGAGAATAGAATTAAGTAGAGTCGGGTCCAGTAG
>NW_026975318.1:0-83954 GCF_030014295.1 Loxodonta africana | reverse complement strand
CAGACACCTGAAACTCTGGCAGAGGAGAATCCTTCTCTCTGACCAGAGTATGGAAGGGCCAACGAGTGTAGAAGAATCTCCAATATATTTTTTTCTCTCTCTGCTGTTAACTGGCACCTAGTCAATTCTGCCTCAAAGGGTGAGACTTTTCAAAAGCGGATCGCCAGGCTTGTCTTCTGAGGCGCTTCTTGACAAGTTCAAACTGCCAGCCTTTTGGCTGGTTGTCCAGTGCTTTGGCCCCATAGGTAGAACCAATCCCTTATGTTCACAACAGAATGAGGAGATTACAGCCCCACCATTCCCGCCAGTGGGCCAGGAAAGCACTCCTTCAGAACTCAGAAAGCAGAAGAGAAAGAGAGAGAGGAGGCTGTGCAAGAAAGAGATTCTGCAGACTTGCTATGAACTCCTGATTCACCCCCCAGATGCATACGCATTGCCCTGACCCTAAGAAACATTATCAAATCCTTTAAGAGCTGTACTATGGGTTAGAACGCACTCCTTCAGAACTCAGAGAGGAGAAGAGAAAGAGAGAGAGGAGGCTGTGCAAGAAAGAGATTCTGCAGACTTCCTATGAACTCCTGGTTCACCCCCCAGTTGCATATGCATTGCCCTGACCCTAAGAAGCATTATTAAATCCTTTAAGAGCCGCACTATGGGTTAGGATGCCATCAAGGTTCCATACTGAGTGGCGCTCACATGGATTAGACTTTAATACAGCTGCAAAGCCTTCAAAAATTGAACTAACATTTGAACCACAGAATACAGGAGATGGGACAGAACTTGGAGCCTGAACATAACTGGGTCAATTGACTGCTAAAAAAAAAAATTCTCCGTAAAATTTTTGTAGGACTTGTAGTCTCGAAATCATAAGACACAGATTTTAAAATGCTATTCTAATCATTCTCCAAGAAATAACAGGGACACTTTTTAAATAAATGGAAAGATAATAGGTGCTATTTGCAAATGAAAATTTTACATGTTAAAAGTACAATTGTAGAAATAAAAAATTCAGTTGATATTTTCACAATAGCAGAATGGTGATGACAGAGAAAAAACTAAATACTTGAAATAGATCAGTAGAAAATATCCATTCTGCAAACAGAGAGGAAAATATGGAAAAAAATGGACAGTGCCTCAAGAACTAGACAAAAAGCCTATTTATTGGAACTCCAGAAGAAGTGGAGAAAATGTGTGGTGTAGAAAATAGTATTTGAAGAAATACGGGCTGAACACTTTCCAAATGTGGTAAAAGACATAAACTTACAGATTCAAGAAGTTCAGCAAACCACAGCAAGTTAAAGAATTCTATGCTTCAATACCGAATTTGCACAAAAATATTCTGCGGGTTATGGGTTTTTTGCCAACCCAGTGGGCCTTACCCCACATCCCAAGTATATCTGTAAGTACACTACTCTTTTTTTTTTTTTTAAACAGCAGCATGTAAAAAGAAAAAAAACAGTGTACTGTACTTACAGACATACCTGGGAGGGGAAAAACAGTTGACACACATATATATATAGAACATGGGTTACTTGCATCAAAATACCATACATCATAATCAACTGCAGAATAACAAAGGTCAAGAAAATACTCAGGAAGGAGGTAGAGAGAAAACAACACATTTCACCTGAGAAAAACAATTTGAATGACTCTGTATTCACTATCAGAAGCCAAGGAAGCCAAAAAAATAGATTGTGAAACAACATTTTCTCAACCCTGAAAGATGGAAATACTAACCCAGAATTCTATGTATCATGTATCTATGTATCATTACCTTCAGGAGTAAAGCACAAATAATGCCATTCTTAGGGGAAGGAAAACTGAGAGAATTTATCACCACCAGACTTCTAAGTGAAACACTAAAGGAAGTACTTCAGGTGGTAGACTTGGAATTTCAGTTGTTATTTAAGGAAAGCAGAAAACGAGGAAACTATGTGGTTAATATACTACGTCAACACTGTAGTTATTGTACAACATGGCGCTGAACAAGCCTCTTCGGAAAGTTTTTCCAGTCTCTTGGAAATGCTTGGAAATACATCCTGCCAATCATTATCAGAGAATGCAATTAATTTTGACAACACTTGAGAGATGTCTGTAGTCAAGCCTCGTGAAGAAACCGGAAAATAAATTTTCTGACTGAAACTAAGGTGTGGTAACAAAACATGAGTCTCAGTTCCCGTGTGGCCATGAGCTGGCTCTAAAGGCCAGCCTTCCCCAGAGAGGCATTTCAAGCACATTGGGAGCAAAGGATTCCTGTTGTTATTGCTAGGTGCCATCGAGTGGGTTTCTGAGTCATTGTGGCCCAGTGTAAAAGGAGAACTGCCCCGATAGGGTTTCCTGGTTTGTAATCTTAACGGAAGCAGTTCGCCAGGTCTTTACTCCTTAGAGCCTTTTGGTGGGTTCAAAAAACTAACCTTCAGTTAACAGCCGAGTGCTCAAACTTGGCACCACCTTGGCTCCTTGGAGCAATGGCAGCACCACAGAATTTCGTAGAAACCTCCCCATAGGCCTTCTCTGAGAGGTAACCCCTTCCTTAAGGACCAAGTTTAGGTTTTATATATACTCATTCTACATAAAGTCTAGATAAGAATTACAGTGCTTCCTTGAGCAGACAATATTGTATATGCCCTCCATAAACAAAATGTGTCAAGGGCAAAGTTTAATATTAAACCAAGGCATTTCCCGTCAGTCCTTACCTGAGAAGGTCTTCGTGAGAATTTCCTGAGACTCTTGGAAAAGGACTTAGTAGACACTGCTTCTTTTTACCTCTTCGTTCCTGAACAGAAACTGCTGCTAAGAGGTCATGTGTCAAGCCCCAAACGCCTCTTCTTATCCTGAATGTAAGCCTTGTAATAAGACCAGGAACTAGGCATTCAGCGGGTGAAGAAACCCAGGAGTATTTCCTGTCTTCAACACCTTCCAGTTCCAGAGAAATCCTGTTACAAGTCACTAGATCAGCCCAGGAGCTGGAAGACTGAAATTCCTGGTCCTCTGACAAGTGGGAAGGGCAGGGTGGGGTTAGGCAGAGCCTCCTTGACCATCACTTGCCCCAAGAGGCTCTGGAGGCTGCTTCATGTTATAAGTCAAAGGCCCTTCCAGCCCAGGCACATAAGAGCAGGGGAAGACTTTGTCCATTGAAAGAAGAGATGGGCACAGGAGTGGTAGGTTTTAGGGCACTCAGCATTGGTCAGCTTTGCGACTTCAGGACATCCTGGCCCATGATCACCTTCACAACTGGGCCTTTATAGCCTCTTCACCTCTCTGTCCTTCCCAGTTTTCTCCCAGCACCATGGGCTGTGGCTTCTGCTAGTTTCCATGATTTCAGTATTTCAGTAGCTCCTCACCCCACTCAGGGGAGGCAGTTTTGCAGACTGCGGGACACAAATCCGCAGTGCTGTTTAGGTGTCCTTCAGCAGAAACACTTCTGAGGGTACAAGTTGGCCTGACAGATTCTGAGACCCAGGCAGAGAGAAGCCCGGGGGAGGGTCACTGGCTTCAGGAAGTGTCAGCACTCTCAGGGTCATGTCCCTGGGGTCATGCCCAATTGCAGGAAAAATGAAGTGGGCTCTGAAGCTCAGCATGTTGACCGTCCAGTACACAGACCCCGGAAACCTCTGGAGGATTCTGTCTTAGTCTAACCCAGCACTGGGGAAATCCTCACAGGGTGACAGCAGTGATATGCCTGAGGATCTTTATTCTAAAAGTCTCAAAGCAGTTGATACAGTCTTGTGAGGTGGGAGATGAGAAAGCTTGGGACCACCGAGAGAGGGTGGCAAAAGAAGGAAGCCCCTATCACTCCCGTTGTTCAAGTTTTTTTTTTTAAAATTGCAACTGGGGCTCCAAACAGGTCTTTGTTGTTAAAGTTGTATTTCTCTGTGTTAATTTATGATCCTTAACTCAAATCTAGAGTTTGGAGCTCATTTTGATAATTCCTCTTTAGTCTGTGGAGACAGGAGTCTGCCTTCAGCCAGTGGTGAGAGAGGAGGAAATAAAGTCCCTAGTCCAGACTGGGGCAGGCTCTGCTGCTCCACAAACTAGGGGTGTGGTCCCTGGAGAGCCCTTCTGAGGGCAGCACAGGAGGGGCGTCCCACCTGGAGAAAGGGCAGAGGAGAGTGGGGGATTGTTTGTGTGAGCAGTGTGGCCTCTGTGGCTTTGCCTTCTCCTCCCGGAAGTTCAACCTGGGACCCTCCACGTGCGGACCCAGAGTCCGAGGGTGACCACAACTCTCCTACCCTTTCTGGGTCATCCTCTGGACCCAAGTCCCCATACGCCTCCTCTGCCCGCCTATCCCAGCATAAGCACTGTGACTGGGCTCAGGGGTGTACCCTGGGACTTGACATTGGTAGCCTCAGGCTTCCCCTAGTTCTGGTGGGACCTGTGAGCCTAGCGGGTCTGAGTTCAGGGCAGGGCTGGGTGGGCTGGGACTCTGGAAAAAGGCTCCTGCAGCCAGCTCCTTCCTGATGCATGTGAGATTGTGGTGGGGCAGCCTCCGGCCACGCACCTCCCCTGGGCGCCCCTCTCCACACAGCCCTTCCCAGTCCCCTTCCCCCCCAACCGCCTAACCACCTCCTCCTGCCTCCTAGTTCTAGAGGAGTGCTCTTTTGATGCTCATTTGCAACTGGCACCCCATGGCCCTGCACAGAGTCAATCCAGCTAATGACCTCAACCTGAAGTGCACAACTTTGAAACTGCTAGATAGGTGGGAAATGAACAAAAAAAAAAAAAAAGGGGGAGAAACATTTAACAAGAAGAACGATTACAAAAAAAGTTATATGGGACTGTATTCTCACATCATGGACTCAAAGAGGCTGGGTTGTATTTTTGTTTGCAGATAAGTCTTAGATAAGGGAATTGGTGCCAGGAATAGATGTAGAATCTGACTTTGGAAAAATGAGGGAATATCTGGGATTGATTAATTGACGTGGATGAGACTGAAAATAGTGATAACAGCATAACATTTAAAGAGGAAATCCTAGCAGCCTAGAACATGCAGTGGAAACTTTTCTAAGTAGCACCAGAAAAGACCTTTAATCACTACACAAAATGGGTCAGTAGTTCAAGATCTCCCTAAGAAAATAGGAGGCTGAGACCACTTTCATTCAGGTTGCAGCAAACAGGCAAGAAACAGAGCATTTTAATCTTGTGCAAAGTCAGAAAAGAAGAGAAAAAGATGAGATGCTCCTCTACTTCATCCCTAAGGCTTGTTTAATATTGACACCAAATTAGACAAGGATGATAGAAGAAGAGTTACAGGGCAAGCACACCAAGTAACTGAGATGTAAAAACCTACATAAAATACTGGCAAAGGAAATCCAGCAAAGTATAAACCATGTAATACGCCATCATCAAGGGGGTTTATCGTCAGCATGCAAGCTTGAGTGAACATTAAAGATTTAATAATTTAATTCGTCACATGCATAGATGGAAGAAGAAAAGACATGCTCATCTCAAGAGATGGGGACAAAGCAGTTGATAAAATCCAATCACACTGAGAGATAAGGACGCTGAGCAATCATGGACCAGAAAAGGAGTTCCTTAAGTCGGAAAAATACAACTGGCATGATAGTTCATGGTGAAATGCGGGACATTCTCTTTAAAATTAATTAGCATTAAAATAAGGATGCTTTCCCAATTTGAAGACTGGCGTCTGGCATCTTAAACATTAGCAAGCAGCCATCTCAGATGCAACCATTGGTCTCAACCCACCTGGATCAAAGGAGAATGAAGAATACCAAGGACACGAAGTGATTATGAGCCCAAGAGACAGAAAGGGCCACATGAATCAGCGACTACATCATCCTGAGACCAGAAGAACTAGTCGGTGCCCGGCTATAACCAATGACTGCCCTGACAGGGAACACAATAGAGAAACCCTGACGGAGCAGGAGAACAGTGGGATGCAGACCCCAAATTCTCAAAAGACCATACTTAATGGTCTTACTGAGACTGGAAGGATCCCGGTGGTCATGGCCCCCAGACCTTCCGTTGCCCCAGGACAGGAACCATTCCCGAAGCCAACTCTTCAGACATGGATTGGACTGGGCAATGGGTTGGAGAGGGATGCTGGTGAGGAGTGAGCTTCTTGGATCAGGTGGACACTTGAGACTGTGTTGGCATCTCCTGCCTGGAAGGGAGATGAGAGGGTGGAGGGGGTTTAGAAGCTGGAGAAAAGGACACGAAAAGAGAGAGTGGAGGGAGAGAGCAGGCTGTCTCATTAGGGGGAGAGTAATTGGGAGTGTGTAGCAAGGTGTATACGGGTTTTTGTGTGAGAGACTGACTTGATTTGAAAGCTTTCACTTAAAGCACAAAAAAATAATTAAAAAATAAGGATGCTTTCTATCATTATTTATATTAAATATTTAACACTGGAGGTCCAAGCTAGAACAAAACGACAACAAAAAGAAGGAAAAGCTGCAACTGCTATTACTCATAGATTACAGAAATGCCTCCACAGAAAAATTTCCAAACCATTGAAATTAATGCTAGTCGATCATAAATATAAACTAAAAAATAAACTGCATTTCTATACATCAGCATCAAGCTGACTTTGTTGTAGGTCTTAGTGAAAGCAGAGGACATTGATAACGAAATAGCAGGATTCAGGTAGGCTAGACAAGGAGGGGAGAAAACTATTTTACACCAGGCTTCATGTATAACCATGGGTATGTGTTAGTCATCTAGTGCTGCCATAAGAAAAAAATAACACAATTGCGTGGCTTTAAAGAACAGATATTTATTTTCTCACAGTTCGGGAGGCTAGAAGTAGGAATTCAGGGCATGGCTCATGTCTACTTCAGCTTCTAGCAGCTTCCAGCCACCCTTTGCGTTCCTGGCCTTGTAGATTATCTTCCCCTTTGTCTGTCTCCCTCTTCCCCTGCTTGTCTGTGTCTATTCTGCTCTTCTTATAACTCAGAAGGGATTAGGTTTAGGACCCACCCTACACTGGTATGGCCTCATTAAAATAATTTTAAAAATCCCCTATTTCCAAATCAGGTCACATTTATAGGTACAGTAGTTAGGATTTCAACATACCTTTGGGGTTACACAATTCAGTCCATATAGTACCCTCACCAGATATTCTGGACTGAGAGTACAAACATGAGCAGCTGCGAGTTCTATTTTTTTTTTGTTTCTACATTAGTTGGCTATCACTTGTCTGATTCCACCCATACAAACTTTGGAGCAACTTATTATGAAGGACCAGGCCAACCTTTATTAGCCATGTCCATCATGTGGAAAAACGCACACATTCCCATCACTGAAGCCCTGAGAAATTCATCGATAAGGGTGGAATGGAGTTGGGACCAAGAATTGTTTCATGGCGTTGATAACATGGCATAGCTGTTAGACATCTACGTAGAGATGTCAGGTAATAATACTGACAGCTAACACTTACTGGTGCCAGGACTCTTGTGAAGGCTTCTCCTCTCTTAAGATACTTGCTCTGCATGATACCCATGTGAGGAATGTATCATTATAAGGCACATTTTACAGATGAAGAACTCGGTACACAGAGTTAGGCTGACATTTGAATAGAAGTCACAAACCAGGAGGAGATGAAATGGATGGAGGTGTAAACATCGCATCCTCAGGTACAGACAGACAGCCACTGACTCCCTGAGGCATCCTAGAGAGAGGGTGTCAATAGAGAGAGAGGACTAAGCACTGAGCCTGAGGGCACTCTGACATCTAGAAGCTGGACAGATGAACGGCAGCCAACAAAGCTCTCTGAAGTCCAGTGTGGTTCCTGGAGCATGGTCTGTCCTTCCTCTGGGCTGCATTTTACCAGTCCCCCTCCCACCCACACTGGGTGTCCGCTTTACAATGGCAGGGACAGTGGGTACCTTTCACCATTGTGTCTACATGATGGAGACTATTCCTGGCACATGGAATCTCTCTAATATTGATTGATTGAAAAAACGAAAGATGAAAATGATGAATGAAATCATAGTTTGCTACCCCAACGTGTCTGTCAGTTTGTCGTACTGTGGGGGCTTGTGTGTTGCTGTGATGCTGGAAGCTATGCCACCGGTATTCAGATACCAGCAGGGTTACCCATGGAGGACAGGTTTCAGCTGAGCTTCCAGACTAAGAGAGCCTAGGAAGAAGGACCTGGCAGTCTACTTCTGGAGAGCATTAGCCAGTGAAAACCTTATGAACAGCAACGGAACACTGTCTGATATATGGCTGGAAGATGACCCCCCCAGGTTGTAAGGCACTCACAAGATGACTGGGGAAGAGCTGCCTCCTCAAAGTAGAGTCAACCTTAATGACATGGATGGAGTGAAGCTTTTGGGACCTTCATCTGCTGATATGGCACTTCTCAAAATGAGAAGAAACAGCTGCAAACATCGATTTAATAATCGGAACCTGGAATGTACGAAGTATGAATCTTAGAAAACTGGAAATCATCAAAAATGAAATGGAATGCACAAACATCGATATCCTAGGCATTAGTGAGCTGAAATGGGTTGGTATTGGCCATTCTGAATCAGACAATCATCTAGTCTTCTATGCTGGGAATGACAACTCGAGGAGGAATCATTTTGCATTCATCGTCAAAAAGAACATTTCAAGATCTATCGTGAAATACAACGCTGTCAATGGTAGGATAATAACCATACTCCTACAAGGAAGACCAGTTAATACGACTATTATTCAAATTTACACAGCAACTACCAGGGCCAAAGATGAAGAAATAGAAGATTTTTTTCAGCTGCTGCAGTCCGAAATTGATCGAACATGTTATCAAGATGCATTGATAATTACTGGCTATTGGAATGCAAAAGTTGGAACCGACAAAGGATCAGTAGTTGGAAAATACGGCCTTGGTGATAGAAACAATGCTGGAGATCAAATGATAGAATTTTGCAAGACCAACGACTTCTTCACTGCAAATACCTTCTTTCACCAACATAAACGGTGACTATACACATGGACCTCGCCAGATGGAATGCACAGAAATCAAACTGACTACATCTGTGGAAAGAGATGATGGAAAAGCTCAATATCATCAGTCACAACACGGCCAGGGGCCTACTGTGGAACAGACCATCAATTGTTCATATTCAAGTGCAAGCTGAAATTAAAGAAAATGAGAGCAAGTCCACAAGAGCAAAAATATCCCACCTGAATTTAGAGACCAACTCAAGAATAAATTTGACACATTGAACACTAGTGACCGAAGACCAGACAAGTTTTCAAATGACATCAAGGACATCATCCATGAAGAAAGCAAGAGGTCACTGAAAAGACAGGAAAGAAAGAAAAGACCAAGATGGGTGTCAGAGGAGACTCTGAAACTTGCTCTCGAACGTCGAGCAGCTAAAGCAAAAGGAAGAATTGATGAAGTAAAAGAACTGAAGATTTCAAAGGGCCTCTCAAGAAGACAAAGTAAAGTATTATAATGACATGTGCAAAGAGCTGGAGATGGAAAACCAAACGGGAAGAACACGCTTGGTGTTTCTCAAGCTAAAAGAACTGAAGAAAAAAATCAAGGCTCGCGTTGCGAAAGTGAAGGATTCCATGGGGAAAATATTAAACGACACAGGAAGCATCAAAAGAAGATGGAAGGAATACACAGAATTATTATACCAAAAAGAATTGGTCAATATTCAACCATTTCAAGAGGTGGCCTATGATCAGGAACCAATGGTACTGAAGGAAGAAGTCCAAGCTGCTCTGAAGGCATTGGCGAAAAACAAGGCTCCAGGAATTGATGGAATATCAATAGAGATGTTTCAGCAAACAGATGCAGCACTGGAGATGCTCACTCGTCTATGCCAGGAAATATGGAAGACAGCTTCCTGGCCAACTGACTGGAAGAGATCCATATTTATGCCTATTCCCAAGAAAGGTGATCCAAATGAATGTGGAAATTATAGAACAATATCATTAATATCACACGCAAGCAAAATTTTGCTGTAGATCTTTCAAAAACGGCTGCAGCAGTATATCGACAGGGTAGTGCCAGAAATTCAGGCCGGTTTCAGAAGAGGACGTGGAACCAGGGATATCCTTGCTGATGTCAGATGGATCCTGGCTGAAAGCAGAGACTGCCAGAAGGATGTTTACCTGTGTTTTATTGACTATGCAAAGGCATTCAACTGTGTGGATCATAACAAACTATGGATAACACTGGAAAGAATGGGAATTCCAGAACACTTTATTGTGCTCATGAGGTGCCTTTACATAGATTAAGAGGCAGTTGTTCGGACAGAACAAGGGGATAGTGATTGGTTTAAAGTCAGGAAAGGTGTGCGTCAGGGTCGTATTCTTTCACCATACCTATTTAATCTGTATACTGAACAAATAATACGAGAATCTGGACTATATGAAGAAGAACGGGGCATCAGGATTGGAGGAAGGCTCATTAACAACCTTCATTATGCAGATGACAAAACCCTGTTTGCTGAAAGTGAAGAGGACTTGAAGCACTTACTAATGAAGATCAAAGACCACAGCCTCCAGTATGGATTACACCTCAACATAAAGAAAACAAAAATCCTCACAACTGGACCAATGTGCAACATCATGAGAAATGGAGAAAAGACTGAAGTTGTCAAGGATTTCATTTTACTTGGATCCACAATCAACAGCCATGGAAGCAGCAGTCAAGAAATCAAGACACATTGCATTGGGCAAATCTGCTGCAAAGGACCTCTTCAAAGTGTTGAAGAGCAAAGATCTCACCCTGAAGACTAAGGTGCGCCTGGCCCAAGCCTTGCTATTTTCAATCACATCATATGCATGGGAAAGCTGGACAATGAATAAGGAAGACGGAAGAAGGGTTGACCCGTTTGAATAGTGGTGTTGGCAAAGAATATTGAATATACCATGGACTGCCAAAAGAACGAACAAATCTGTTTTGGAAAAAGTGTGGCCAGAATGCTCCTTAGAGGCAAGGATGGTGAGGCTGTGTCTTACATACTTTGGGTATGTTGTCAGGAGGGATCAGTCCCTGGAGAAGGACATCATGCTTGGCAGAGTACAGGGTCAGCGGAAAAGAGGGTGACCCTCAATGAGGTGGATTGACACAGTGGCTGCAACAGTGAGCTCAAGCATAACAATGATTGTAAGGATGGCGCAGGATCAGGCAGTGTTTCGTTCTGTTGTGTCTAGGGTCGCTATGAGTCAGAACTGACTCGATGGCACCTAACAACAACAACAACAATCTCTGAATACTTTAAGGGCCTTCGTGTGTAAGAGGGAGAAAATATGATCTGAGTTGATCCTGAGACTATCTCTTAGCGTTAAAGAATGCTGAATTACAATTCAATAAAAAGATTCAATAGCAAAGATCTTTGTTAAAAGATTTAAGTATAGGTTGAAGATTACTAGAAACACGCACATTTAATATTTCAAGTATAGTCAAAGTGCTAAAATTATATACTCCTTGCACACAGCAGAATATAATACAACAATTTGATGTTGTCTGTAAAATAAACAAAACTTTATCATGGAAAAGGCTAATATTGAGTGAAAGGAGCAGGATATAATATTTATGTGAATACACATAAATGTGTGTGACACACATATGAAACCCATTGCCGTAGAGTCTATTCTTACTCATGGTGTTCCCATGTGTGTTAGGGTAGTCTCCAAATTTTCAATGACTAGAATATACTTCTACAAGCAGGACAAAATTAAAGGAATATATTTAAACAATAAATGAACAGAAGTGAAAGAATTAAACCTGCGGAGAGGCTGCCCAGGAACCCAAGACTACAATAACATTGGTATGGAAAGCAGAATGATGGTGTCGGGAAGCCTGGTGGTCACATGCTTCCAGTTCGAAAGAGAAGAGCAAATAAACCAGGGGAGAAGGCAGTGAGCCAGAAGAGTGGGAGAAATGAAGCATTTCTCGAGTGGCAACTAAGGCTGAGCCTCTGCTGATGGCATGTAGTCCCTCATTTAAACCTTACAAGGATGTAATGGTGGGATAGACCCTGTTATCCACTTTCATCATGCAAACATGTTATAAAAACAAATTAGAAAATAGAGAAAAGTATAATAAAAGAATACGCCTCATCCGTTGAGCACTATTATGTTGCCTCAGCAGCTGCTCATTGTTGTTGTTGTTGCAAACATACCACACAACCTTTGGTGACTGAACAACTGACAGTAATTACCATTAATTGGCTGTGCAACCCTGCCCTTAATCAATGTGACTTTTCCACCACTGTTAACCAGAACTCGGTCTCCATATGCAGGAACACCCCTTTATTTCCTCCCTCCTGCCCCTGGTAACCCCTAATAAACTTTTATGTCTACACATTTGCTTGTTTTTGTAAAAGACGGGTGTTTGAATCTGAAAGTTCACGACAAGCCACAAGGGTGAATTCATGTGGTAGAAGTTATTTGCAATACATATATCCTACTACTGACTTGGTTCTGAAATACATAAAGAACAACCCAAAAAGGAAACAGGAAAAAGAAAGCAGACAGTTTGATAGAAAAATGAGCAAATACTTGAACACTGTATAAAAGATTTCTATATGGCCAAGAAACATATGAAAAGTGACAAACCTTCACTGGTTATCAGAGAAATTCTAATTAAAAGCCACAATGTGATACTATCCCCTACATGCCAGAATGGCTAAAACGGAAAAGATGGAAAATACCAACTATTGGGTATAACGTGGAGTAACTGGAGCTCTAATCTACCGCTAGTGGAAGTGTAATTTGGTACAACCAGTTTAAAAATGTTTTGTCCGTATCTACAAAAGCTGTGAACATACATATATCCCAGGACCCAGCAATTCTACTTCTAGATACATACCCAGTAGAAATGGGTACATATCTTCACCAAAACACATACACTTCTCAGCATCCGCTAAGGAATGAACACCTTCCTTAGGAATGTCTAACTTTTAAAGCATTATTCTCTGTCTGTTCTAAGGTGATGCCCATATATGATGATAAGTTTACACAGAAAAGTCTAGAGCTTTATGTGAAATTCCACAGCAAATCTCTAGAGGCTCATGTTCTCATAGCTTCTGTCGCCTCTGCAGCCCCTGCTTCCGTCTGTCTGTCTGCTGGGCTGCACCACATGGAACCAGTTATGAAATTCAAGCCCATCTTACACTCGCCAAGGTCCTATTCACACAAAATTTGTATTAGCTTAAAAGAAAAGGTGTGTAGATAAGACACACAAGGGATTTAATTGCAGCAAAACAAACCTTAAAATGAAATGGCTGGGAATGGTGGCCTCCCTTTGTAAAAAGGCGTCTCTGTACGGACTACGGGAAAATGCAGTTAAGATATGGGTCATGGGAAAAGGAGCGTTTGTAGCAATTTGGTAATTACTCAGACCACCTGTAAAAATGTTTTCATCCTTTTTCTCATACCTTACACAAAACAAAATTCCAGATGGATCGAATATTTAAAATTCAAATATGCAACCATAAAAATTTTAGAAGTTTTTATTTTCTTTTTATTGATAAAAGAGAAAGACTTTTTAAAAATCCCAAAATATGAAGGCTAAAACTGTTAAGATCTATAGATCTTTGGCATATCAAAAAGTATATGAAGGGAGTAAAAATACAGGCAAAAAGCTGAAAAAAAGTTTGCAGGCTAAGGATTTGAATAGAGATTTCTCGAAATCAGATGTAGAAACTGTCAACAAGCACAGGAAAAGAAGCGTAACCTCATTAGTCATCAGGAAAATGTAAATCTCAGCTAAAGTGCACTATTATTTCAAAAGCAGTAAGATGGCTAAACTCAACAGGATGGACAACAAGTGTCGGCGACGATGTGGAGAAGCTGGAATACCACTGGTGGAAATGTAAAATGATCCAATTGTTTTGGAAAATGGTTTGGCAATTCTGCAGAAAGTTAAACATAGAATTACCATACAACACAGCAATTGCACTCCTAGGTCTGTACCCGGAGAATCAAAAGCATGTTCACATACAAACTTACACAGAGGATTCCTAGTAGTGTTATTCATAACAGCCAAAATGTGGAGAGAACCCACATGTCATGACCTGATAGACAGGATGTGGTATATTCATAGACTGGAATATTACTCAGCCACAAAAAGGCACCAAGCACTGATACATGCCACAACATGGACGAACCTTGAGAACATTACGCTAAATGAAAGAAGCCAAACACAAATGACTGCATCCTGCATGATTCCATTTACATGAAATGTCCAGAAAAAACCAACACAGACAGAAGTAGATTAGTGGTTGCTACGGCTTGGAGGAAAGGAGTAATGAGGATGACTGTTAATACGCCTTTATTAACAAGAGCCTTTATTTACTGAGCACTGAAAATATTCTGAAGCTAGACAGTGGTGACTGTTGTGCCAAGTCTGCCCATATACTAAAAGCCATGGTATTGTGCATATTTTCAAAGGCAGTGTTACGGCAGGTGAATTGTATCTCAATAGAAGTATTTGTGATTCCTAAAAGACTAACTTTTCAATTAACATATAGAACCTATAAATCAGTAGGGAAAAAACAATCCAATTTTAAAACGTCTCCCTCCAAAGCAAAGGGAAGGGGGTACATTCCATCGACACAGCTTATTTATTTATCTCTTCATTATTCAAGTTCTATTCTCATCTTATGTAACTCTAAATTATACAAGTAATTGTCTCCAGTTTCCTTATCCCTGTTTTCACTATTTAACTAAATAAAGACAGCAACACAGTGTTTTTTATAAAAACCCACCCACATTCACTCAAATCATTTTTTAGCACTTCTTAGGCGCCAGGTACCAGGATACTCGGACAAACACAACAGACAAGTTCCTGCCTGCATGGGCCTTCTATTTTTGTGAAGCAGGCAGATCATAAACCAGCCAACCAGCTCTTAATGTAACCTAACATTAAGGAGGGAAACGTAATTTTGGAGCTATCTCAAGCTGTTGTCTCTCTCACAAAGATTTCTCCAAATCTAGTGAAAAGTAAACACCTCAAAGGAACTCTGTGGGGCCAATAAATGTGAAAAAGCCATTACATTTCAGTTTTGTTTTGTTGCTTTCACCTGCTACCCTGTCATTATTTTTTAATAACATGATTATGGAGCTGACTTCAAACTCCCACCACCCGCCTGAAAGAAAAAACCAAACCCGTAGCCATCGAGTCAATTCTGACTCAGAGACCCTATACGACAGAGTAGAACTGCCCCATAGGGTTTCCAGGGAGCAGCTGGTGTTAGGACACAATTCCCTCTTATAAGAATCTGAAAGCTGTTCACTGTGGATGTGTGAGGGACTCAGTAACACTTGCAGAGATTTCCACATGGGTGGGGTGCTCTAGTGTGAGCATTGGGGGAATGGACCCCATGTGCACATTGCAGCCTTCTGCAGAAACAGCAGAACAAATGCTTCTAGAGAGATCACCCACATAGGCTGAGGCAATGGGTGTGTTGAAGGTCTTCTCCAAGCACTGGTCCTTCATTAGACCCTGGGAATTATTGCATATCTGGATGACGGAGTCCCCTAAAAGTAAGTGAGGTTAAAAACTCCCCTCAATTTTGTAAGCAGGTAGTTCTGAGCCTCAATTCATTTTATTTTTTAAAAAATCATGCTTTTTTTCATACATGATTTTGTGTAGACTCACACTTACAATTCGTATTACTCATTCATGCATTAAGTCAACAAAGATTTCCTGTATTAACAGCTACATATCAGACCCTAGGCCAGATGCTCTCGGTGATGAAATGACTCAGAGAAGTTGCCTCACTGACTGGTGAGAGAAACGGCCAAGTTAACAGGTGTATCAGTCACGTATTGCTGTGTAACAAATGACTCCAAAATGTAGTGTCTTAAAAAAACAACCATTTACTAAGCTCACAATTTTTCAGGTTGTCACTTTGGGGTTCTTCTGATCTGGGCCAGCTACAGTGGCTCGTAGCAGGGCTTATTCATCTGTCTACAATTTGCTTCCAGCTCACCACCGAGCCAGTTTGCCTAAAATCAACTCAGTGAAACCACTAGATCATCTTTCCAATGGTCCCTCATCATTCAGCAGGCTGGCCTGGGGTCATTCCCACAGGTTCTCGGGGTTTAAGAGCAACAAAAGGGCAAGACTCAATGCAAAATCTTTTCAATTCTCTCCTTGTATCTTCTCTGCTACTATGTCAATGGCTGAAGCAACCGTAAGGTCGGCCTTCAACTAACAGGTAGAAGACTCCTACTGCTAATGAAAGGTGCTCTAGAGTCTCATAGAAGGCATGGGCACAGAGAGAAGAAGAATGTGTAGTAAATGCAATTGTGTTTTATGCTGTGGTAAAGGGTTTCCTGGGTACAATGGAGTACAGAGCAAGAAGTGGACTCATCTACCAGGAGAAGATTCAGGGAAGACTACAACCAGGAAGTCATGCCTGAACCAAGTTGGGAATATGACTGAATAGTTAAGGGGTGAAAAAAGGCCGAGCATCCAGGAAGCCCCAGGTACTTTCCAGAGGCTTCAGTAAAAGGGGAAGGATGGCTTGATGAGAAAAGTCTGAGGAAACAGGCTGAAAACACTGGGGCATTTGTTATATTTGTGAACAGGCACAGATTATCTTTTGTTCTATTGTTTCCCTACCATTCCTACTTCTTCTGTCCTTTGGGGTCACACAAAACAAGCCCCTACCATCCCCATGTTGAAACTTTTGTTTTCCTTGGAGAAGTCTCCTCCCTCCTCATCACCACCCCAACCTTCTTAATTTCTTCCTCAAATGGTCTTCCCATTTGCTGGTTTCTCCTCTAAATGGCACCTTAAACAAAGGCAGAGTCTGTCATGGGCTTTCCCCAAGTCAACTCCCAAACTTCCCATTCTGGCTGACCACAAAACTCCTGAGTCTTAGGGTTTCCTGGTGAAGTCATGAGCCTAATCTTTCCAATGGGGACAGTTTTCTTCACCTTCACGCTTCACCAGGGAGAGTAGACCAGCAGACGGGAAGGGAGAGAACATCTCCTAGTCAGAGAGCAGAGCCTGTGTGAAGCCTCAGAGGCTAAGGAGACCTAAGAGGGGCTCAGAGTGGACATTTTATGAACAGAGCTGGAGAGACATGATTCCAACAGAGTCAAATGAGAGGACTGGGAGAAAGCAGCTGCCCATTATACTGTTATCATTCCCTGTGCTCTCTTTACCCACCAAAGGATAGTAACCCCTTTTACAGGGCACGGAAAAGTTGCAATTCATTTTTAGTATCTAATCTCCTTCTTCCTACATTGGTGCTAGCACTTCTCAAGCGCCTACCTGACAGTTTCATGTTTTTCTGGTTGCCGTGTTTAGCTTCAAACCGGGCCCATGGAACTCAGCAGTGTCAGCAATGATGTCACACAGGATTACGGAAGCCTTGGTGCCTACTCAGATCTCAGCTGCTTTTTGAAAAGGGTGTCGACCTCAGGTCTTGTGGGAGAGAAACCGTAGCTACTGAATCAAGGAAATTCAGGAGCAAGCCAGAGTCCCCAAGTTATCAAAGGTTCATGCTGGGAGAAGGGATAAAGGTCCTTCAGAAGACCATTATGTTCGGACATCTTCACCCAAGCAGGATGAAACAGTGACATACGAGGAAAAGGCCTTTCTCTAGGACTCTAGATAAAGGTGAGGAAAAATTGTTCCAGATTGATGAGCGCTACAGAACAAAAGGTCTGACTTCCACCAGAAAAGAGAGCCATGGTAGGACAAGATGAAGGGTTTGGGGTGAATGGATAAGGTCATAAGGAAGATTCTCCTGAGAAAGCACTTTCTGTCATTTAGTACATAATTAACCAAAGTTTATTTTGTCAATAAGAAATGTAGGAATAAATGAGGGATGAAATGAAAGAATCCAATTGAAAGTTTGAGAGCTTTCCAGAATAGCTGCAGACAAGGCACACTATTGTTCTGGATCTGAACATGATGGAAGGGAAGGAAGCCAGTGGGCAACTGGGGCAGAGAGTATAGGATGGTGGAAAGGTTGGGTAGGAAGAAGCATACTTAATTATTATATTTTCTAATGAGATGGAATTAATATACCATGTGAAGAACTAAGGAAATTACTCAGGAGGTTCTGGGAGTGGTAGGTTGAAGAGCCCAGAACCCATATCATTGAGGGCAGAAGAAGGGCTGTAGACTCCTCCCTAGATCCAGGAACTCCCCTTCCCCTCCTGTGTCTCCTGCTCACCTCCCTCAAGAGCCTAACAACCCCTAACCACAAACATGGCTACAGGATAGAATTTTTTATTTTCCTACTTTTCTTAACTTGAGCTACATCTAGGATCAGTCATGTATCACTCTTTTCAGGCCAGTTTTGTTGCCCTCCCCACTACTATTACCTCTGCTGTCCTCCTCCACCCAGTGCTGCCCTCCACTGGCCCTGCTTCCTGCTGCTTCCTGCTTTTCTGACTGGCCTCTAATACCCTTTGAGAGATCCCCCACCCCATCTTCTGTCTGTCACTGGAGCTTACACTCCCCTCCCAAACTCCTTCTCTTTCTTCCTTAACTTGCCAATCCTTCCCTCAAACTCAGAAAAATACTGACCCTTATGCTGACATATACAAGACCCGCCCCCGCCCACAGGAGGCATGGTTGCGATTTGGCTACTAAGGTTTGTGCCATCAGACTCTCAAATGTGGACATCTGTTTCTGCCTCACCCTGAAGGACATGGTAATGGGCTTGTGTTCAGAGAAAGGCAATTTTAATCTCCTGGTGTAGGCTAGTTAAGGGTACGAGGAGAAGTTTTCAATTATACAGAAAAGTACAAATAACGCTGTCTCTTTAAGTATAATTCCTTCTATGAAAAGCCTTCCCTTAAAAGTAGGATGAAACCAAGTTACAAAGAGGAGACCAATTCTCCTGTTTCAATGCTTACACTCTAAATTTACTAAAAAAAATAACTTTCATAGAAAACAGCTCTTAGAGAAACCATGTATTATCATGAAGGTGCAGAGAATGAGGTAATTTCCATATTCCACAGGAGCAAATTCACTTCTATCCAACAAATGCAAAAAAAAAATTTTTTTTTTAATGTGGCGATCCTCTGTTTATGTTATAAACTATTACTGGATAAACCTTTGGCTGCTAACTAAAAGGTTGGCAGTTGGAATCCACCAGCCGCTCCTTGGAAACCCTGTGGGGAGTTCTACTCTGTCCTACAGAGTTGCTATGAATTGAAATCTACTGAAAGAAAACTGGGAGTTTTTTTTTTTTTTTTTAAATCAATGTATTATAATTTTTTGGAAAACTATAGACTTTTGCTATAAGGTAGTACCATCATCGAAATTTTCTGGAGGAGACTTTATTGCCCAGAGTAAATTCCCTAAAGTATGGTCGGTGCCTGGGGAAGAAGAAAGAAACCATGGGGACTGTGGAGGTGGAGGATGGCGGCGATGGAGAGGTCTCCAGGGATCCCTGAGACCAGAGACTTAGGTCACAGTTGAGACACCAGAGCCCAGAGGGCTCATGTAAATTAACTCTCCATTATTGCAAGTCCCAACCCAAGAGGAAAGTGTCACTCAGGGTAGAACATGAGAACAAAAAGCCCAAGTTCCAAGCCCAGGAAGATTCCCCAAGTATCAGCGAGGTCTTTTTCAACAGCTTCCACTAGGCAGAATTCCCACTCATCTAATTACTCCAGAGATCCATAGGTCAAGTATGAGTATTTTACCCAAGTGTGTAAGGTCAAGGGGTTAGCCATGGTCTGGCAGACCAGACCAAAACATCTCACACCCCTGTCGGCAAAAGGCCCCTGGTCCTGAGGCCGAGTTTTTGAAGAAAGTGAGTGCCATCAGGTCTGCCCTCAGTCTAACCAACACTGAGTTCCTGGTCAGCATCCTGGAGTCCTGGCAAGAAGAGCCAGGTCCCTCCAGGAGCACATGGAGGAGGAGACAGGGGCTCAAGAGGCTACCACACCTACTGGTGCTGCTGCACATGTGGGAGAACTGGCTGCAGAGGGTGCAGGCATGGCCTCAAGGTCAAAGGAGAAAGCACCTGAAGACGTGCTAGGACTCTCAGACTGAGAGAAGCAGGATGTCTGGACTGCAAAATATGCACCCTTCAGGGAAGAACTTCATTCAGGCTTCTTAAACCCACCTCACCTGGAAGATCCATCCTTTTAGCCTTGTGCCCCTTCCACGCCCCCTCTAGTACATGGAGAGATCCAGCCCTAGAGCACCAGGGTGGAAGAAGCCCAGGATAGCTGTCCAAAGACATGAGGTCCACTCAAAAGCCAAGGAGAGAAGAAGACAAGACTCATCTGCAGATGAGGTCTCAGGGCCCTGAGAATGAGCACAATGTTTGTAAGGAAAGAGAAATGGGATTTCAGTGGGACATGGAAGTCTGAGAAAGAGCCTCTGCAAAGATAGCTCTAAGGGAGGTGTGATTGTGAAGGTGGGCTGGTCACTGAGTTCTTTGTAGTACAAGGTACCAGACAGAAGCCAGACTCTGGGGGGAACCTGCCTGCCGGTGAGCAGTGGGCGTAAAACCCTAAACCAGTGAGAATCGAATCCCTTCCCAGCAGCTTCTGCACAGATCAGTGATGTTTGCTTGGTCTTTCTCTTTTCTGTGGTCTAACCTGATCTGTTCTGAGATCAGAGAATTGGAATAGAAAAGCCTGACTGAGATAAAACGAGCAAAGAGAAGACAAGGCCTCCTAAATGTGGTGAAGACAGGACACAGATAACCAAAGGTGAGGATGTGAAGAAACAGATTGAGTTCCAAGTCCCATCCACAGTATCCCAGGGCCTGGGAATCCCTGGAAGTGACAGAGGTGTGTACTCCCTGGGAGATGCGACCCCAACTGTCAGAGGAAGCCCTATGGAGCAAGGAAGGGAGGGCAGGGCCTCTAGGATGGGCACTTCCATACAGGCTGCCCATGTGAATTTCTAAGAGTGACCATGACAGATCCTGAGAGGGAGAGTTTGAGGCAAAGGAAAGTAAGTTTTCTGAAGAGGGGTGAATTCCACCTTCTCCTGATAATGAAACAGAAATCCCGTCCTGCTCAGAGGTACTGAGTAGGAGAGATCGTGAATTCCCATCCTGCACAGTGATTGGCTGTGAAGTTCAACTGTCTAAAGACAATGTGGCCAAAGCCTTCTTTATCTTTCAAAGATATATCTTTAACTTCCTGCAAATTCAATTCTGGAAAAAAGCCTAGAATATACAAGCATGGGTTTTTCAGGAGAGCAACAAGGGGAGAAGGTGATAGTGGCATATCAGAGAAGGAGAACAATAGTCTAATGGTCCCTGTGTTACTTAATGAATCACACATGGTGTCCAGCATTCTTCCTTGCCAGTAGACATGTAAATGCAGTAGATATTTTAGCAATAACTGAATTAATCCTCACAGAATTCTTTTTGGCCATTTCGAAGTATAGAGACCAGAAGAATTCATTAGTTACAAGAGCAAGCAATAATTCGCTGATCTCAATTTTGTTCAATTTCTGTGTTTGCTCTTCATAGATAGATAAAAGTCTCTGAATCTGGCATTGAAGACAGTGTTTTCTCTGTTGTTATGGATTGATCCTGTCCCCCAAAATGTGTGTCAACCTGGCCAGACCATGATGCCCAGTATTGTGTGGTTGTCCTGCATTTTGTGATCTGATGTGATTACTTATGTGTTGTAAATTGTAACCTCTGTGATGTTAATGAGGCGGGATTAGAGGCAGTTAGGTTAATGAGGGAGGACACAATCTACAGGATTAGGGTGAGTCTTGAGTCAGTCTCTTTTGACATACAAAGAGAAAAGTGAGCAGAAATGAGAGGGACCTCATACCACCAAGGAAGAAGTGCCTGGAGTGGAGCACTTCCTTTTGACCCAGTGTCCACGCGCTGAGAATTTCCTAGGCCAGGGGAAGATAGATGACAAGGACTTTCCCCCAGAGCCACAAAGAGAGAAAGCTTTCTCCTAGAGCTGGTGCCCTGACTTCAAACTTGTTGCTTCTTAAACTGTGAGAGAATAAGTTTCTGTTTGTTAAAGCCATCCACTTGTGGTATCTCTGCTATAGCCACACTAGATAACTAAAAAACACATATATAAAATAGTCAAAAAAAAAAAAAAAGTTTCAAATACACACACATACATGTATGATGTTATTAAACTTTAAAAGGTTTTACATTCTTATAACACATTTAACAAGAGATTTGTATACAGAAGTTATAATAAGAGCCAGCCCCACATAAGTATATTGTACCTGCTCCCCCAAAGTGTCCAGTGTCCAAAGATACATATATACCCTTTTACACACTGCTTTTTGCCGGGACACATGTAAGTACATTCATTTGTTCGTTTTTATGGAAATTAGGTCACACTCTACCCATGTTTTTCTCTGAATCACTCTTCACTTGACAATTTCTCATGGTTCCTCTAAATCAGCAGACATGGAAGAAGCACTCTTTTTGGTTCTTCTCATTTTTAACTCCCACCACTCTTCTGTCAGTTTGTTGTACTGTGGTGGCTTGCATGTTGCTGTGATGTTGGAAGCTTTGCCACTGGTATTACAAATACCACCAGGTTCACACATGGTAGACAGCTTTGAGTGGAGCTCTGGATTTAGACAGACTAGGAAAAAGGACCTAGTGATCTATTTCTAAAAAAAAAAACTGGCCAGTGAAATCTTACAAATAGTACTGGAACACTGTCTGATTGAATGACAGAGGATAACCCCTTAGGTTGGAAGGCACTCAAAATACGAGTGGGGAAGAGCTACCTCCTCAAAGTAGATCCCACTTTAATGACATTTGCTGATGGGGCACAACTCATAATGAGAAGAAACTGACACAAATATCCACTAATAACCAGAACGTGGAATGAAGGAATTATGAATCTAGGGAAATTGGAAGTCATCAAAAATGAAATGGAATGCATAAAGGTCAATAATCCTAGGCATTAGTGAGCTGAAATAGCTTGGTTTTGGACATTTTAAACTAGACAATGGTATGTTCTACTATGCCAGGATTGAGATACTGAAGAGAACGGCATCATATTCATCGATAAAAAGAACATTTCAAGATCTGTTCTGAAGTACAACACTACGAGCAATAGGATAATATCCACAGGCCTACCAGGAAGACCAGTTAATAAGACTATTATTCAAATTTACACACGAATCATGAATGTGAAAGACGAAGAAGTTGAAGGTTTTTACCAAGTTCTGCAGTTTGAAACTGATCAAACATGATGCATTGATGAATCAAGATGTACTGATAATTACGTGATTGGAATGCGAAGTTGAAAACAAAGCAGACAAATCAGCAGTTGGAAAATAAGGTATTGATGATAGAAATGACACTGAAGCTTACATGATAGAATTTGGCAAGACCAATGACTTATTCATTGCACATACCTTTCATCAGGAACATAAACGGTGACTATACTCATGAACCATTCCAGGCAGAATAGACAGGAATCAAATTTGTGGAAGGTGATGATGGAGAAGGTCAATATCATGAGTCAGAAGCAGGCCAGGGGCTGACTGCAGAACAGATGATCAGTTGCTCATATTCACGTTCAAGTTGAAGCTGAAGAAAATTAAAACAAGTCCATGAGTCAAAGTATGTCCTTGAGTATATCAAACCTGAATTTAGAGAGCATCTCAAGAATAGATTTGATGCACTGCACACTAATGATCGAAGACAGATTAGTTGTGGGATGATAGCAAGGACATCATATATGGAAAAAACAAAAAGTCATTAGAAAGACAGGAAAGAAAGCAAAGACCAAAGAGGATGTCACAAGAGACTTTGAATCTTGCTCTTGAATGTACAGTAGCTAAAGAGAATGGAAGGAATAATAAAGTAAAAGAGCTCAATAGAATACCTGAAAGGGAAGCTGGAGAAGACAAAGTATGATAATACAATGTGAACAGATCTGGAGTTAGAAAACCAAAAGGGAAGAAAACACCTGGCATTTCTCAAGCTGAAAGAACTGAGGGAAATATTCAAGCCTCTAGGTGCAATACTCAAGGATTCTATGGGCAAAATATTGAACAACACAGGAAACATCAAAAGAAGACGGAAGGAATACACAGACTCAATACACCAAAAAGAACTGGTCAACGTACAACCATTTCAGGAGGTAGCATAGGATCAAGAGCTGATGGTACTGAAGGAAGAACTCCAAGCTGCACTGAAGGCATTGGCAAAAAAAATGGCTCCAGGAATTGACAGAGTACCAAATGAGATGTTTCAACACATGGATGCAGTGCTGGAGGTGCTCACTTGTCTATTCCAATATATTTGGAAGACAGCTACCTGACCAAATGACTGGAAGAGATCTATATGTGTGCCCATTCCAAAGAGAGGTGGTCCAACGCAATGAGGAAATTATCGAGCAACATCATTAACATCACACGAAAGAAAAATTTTGCTGAATATAATTTAAAAACAGTTGCAGCAGTACACAGACAGGGAACTACCAAAAATTCAAGCTGGATTCAGAGGAAGACATGGAACGTGGGATATCATTTCTGATGTCTGATGGATCTTGGCTGAAAGTAGAGAATATCAGTAAGATGTTTACCTATTTTTGTTTACTATACAAGCACACTCAATGTGTGGCTCATGACAAATTATGGATAGCTTACCAAAGAATGGGAATTCCAGAACACTTAACTGTATTCATGCAGAATATGTACGTAGACCAAGAGGCAGTTTTGAGTAGAACAAGGGGATACTGTGTGGTTTAAAATGAGAAAGTTATGTGTCATGGTGGTATCCTTTCACCATACTTACTCAATCTGTATGCTGAGCAAATAATCTGAGAAGCTGGTCTGTAAGAAGAAGAACATGGCATCAGTTTTGGAGAAAGATTCACTAACAACATATGATATGCAGCTGATACGACCTTGCTTGCTGAAAGTAAAGAGGACTTGAAGCAGTTACTGATGAAGAGCAACCACTACAGCCTTCAGTATGGATTACACCTCAACATAAAGAAAACAAAAATTCTCACAACTGGACCAGTAAGCAACACCATAATAGAGAAAATACTGAAGTCATCGAGCAATTCTTTTTACTTGAATCCATAATCAATGCGCACAGAAGCAGCAGTCAAGAATTCAAACAATGTATTGCATTGGGCAAATCTATTGCAAAAGACCTCCTTAAAGTGTTGTGAAGGAAAGATGTCACTTTGAGGACTAAGGTGTGCCTGAGCAAAGCCATGATATTTTCTATCACCTCACATTCTTGAGAAAGTTAGGCAATGAATACAGAAAACCAAAGAACTGATTCACTTAAAATATGGTGTTGGCAAAGAATACTGAATATACCATGGACTGCCAGAAGAATAAACAAAACCATCTTGGAAGACGTACACCAAGAATGTACCTTAGAAGCAAGGATGGCGAGACTTCGTCTCACGTACCTTGGACATATTTTCGGGAGGGACCTGTCCCAGGAGAGGCTCATCATGCTTGGAAAAGCTGAGGGTCAGAAAAAAAGAGGAAGGCGCTCAACAACATGAACTGACACACTGGCTGCAAGAATGGGCTCAAACATAGCAATGATTGTGAGGATGGTTCAGGATCAGGCAGTGTTTCATTCTGTTTTACACAGGATCGATGGCCTCTAACAGCAACAACAACTAACATATGCACGTATGCATATATATGTGTGTGTGTGTGTCTGTGTGTATACCCATTGCCATCGAGTCGGTTCCAACTCATAGTGACCCTACAGGACAGAGTAGAACTGCCCCACAGAGTTCCCAAGGAGTGCCTGGTGGATTCGAACTGCTAACCTTTTGTTAGCAGCTATACCTATTAACCATTATGCAACTAGGGTTTCCATATATATATATACACAAACACACACACATATACACACACTCATATATATGTGTATATATATACATGTTCTCTTCACTAGTTTTGCACCTCTAGAGATCCCAGGCTAAGACATTTGGTACCTACACTGGTTCTAGAGGAACCAAATCTTAAGGATGAGTTTTCTGAATTGATTCTCAAGTCTGGCTAATCTTAAAGGCACTGATGACTGTCTCCAGAAGTAAACAGGCTATTGCTAATCCATGGTGTGAGGTGACAATAGAAATACGCAAAATACTACTACCACTGGATCAAATATTTGTGAGAGACAAGGCTCTGCCTGATTACATATTTGATACT
The DNA here is from genome assembly GCF_030014295.1 of Loxodonta africana. Lineage (NCBI taxonomy): Eukaryota > Metazoa > Chordata > Mammalia > Proboscidea > Elephantidae > Loxodonta > Loxodonta africana. The sequence continues at coordinate 57,904 of NW_026975318.1, read as the reverse complement.
TTTCTATAATTTTGTCAGAATAAGAATAATAAGGAAGCTGCTTGGTTGGTCCTGCTTTTGCTAGCCACACTGGTGAATGAAAGAAATGGACTCAAAGCTCAAGCACCACATACAAGATCTGAAAGCTGCCACTTGTGCCCAGAAAGAAAACCATATTTCTTATAGTAACAAGGCTAATGCTGCCAAAAATAAACTCAGATTCTTATCTTAAGAGTGACTGAATTAAAGCGCCAGTTGAATATCCAGCCTCAAATGGTGTCTGAAGTTAAAGTGAGGGCACTGATTGGGAAGAAATGGGATCCTGAAACTTGGGATGAGGACATATGGGCAGACAGTCAGGAAGCGGGGGACAATGAACCTCCAATTTCCGTTGAACTGCTCTTCCTAACAGAACCAGACCACTTACTCCCATCTGAAGAGATTCTCTAACTTTGCCTGCTAAGGCACCCTTCCCAGTAAAACAATTATCCCTTCCACCTCCATCTGATGAGATTACCCTCAGCTGTGCCTGAAGTGTCTTGTTTGAGTTATCTCTTGGGGTGGGATTTGGGGCATTGCCTGGGGCATCACCTTAGGCAGATGCCTTATAAGACAGGGCTGAACATCCCACTGCCACTGCCCATTTTTGCTTCTAGACCTATACCTAGGCTTCAGTCCCAACAAGCCCCAAAAGCTGAACTATGAAGTGTGACCCAGGAGATGGTATGCTAAACTCCAAAAGAACTGCTTGATTTTTCTAATATATACATACATACAGAGACCTGGTGAATATGTGTGGGAATGGCTATTATGGGTGTGGGATAATGGTGCAAGCAACATAAGGGTGGAGTAGTCTGAGTTTATTGATATAGGCCCAGGAAGCATAGATTCTTCATTCAGTGTTTCAGCTTGAGAGGTTAGAAAAGGATCTCATAGTTTATTTGGCTGGTTTACTGAAGCACGTATTAAGTGGTGGTCTACAATAAATCAAGTGGAAATGGCAGATCTGCCACTGTGTAACGTAGGAGAAGGTATCCAAAGGCTGAGGGAAATTGGCATGTTAGAATGGATTTATTAGGCTGGACCCACAGACCGACACACGGAGTGCCCAGAGGGCTCTCTTTTTACCATAGCGGTGAGGTCCAAATTTGTGAAGCAAGCCCCAGCATTACTGAAGACTTCTGTGGTTGCTATTTAATGTAAGTAAGAGTCCACAGTCAGAACTGCCCTAACTGAATTAAGACACCTAACTACAATGCAGCTGACTGGACCCCATGATGGTAGCATCCAAGTGGTGGCACTCAATCAACAAAGACAAGGTGGGTGTGGTTACCATAACAGACAGTAGAGTCAAAGCAGTAATCAGAATAGTCTGCTCACATGGATTTATGGCATTGGCTACTTAGTCATAGTGTCCCTGGGAGTGAAAGAGTTGGGAAATGTACATCTCCTGGTACCTAGTGTCTTAGATATCTAGTGCTCCTGTAACAGAAATACCACAAATGGATGACTTTAACAAAGAAAATTATTCCCTCACAGTCTAGGAGGCTATAAGTCCAAATTCAGGGTGCCAACTCCAGGGGAAGGCTTTTTCTCTTTGTCACTCCTACGAGAAGGTCTTTGTCACCAATCTTCCCCTGGACAAGAAGGTTCTCAGCACAGGGATCCTAGGTCCAAAGGATGCACTGCTCCTGACACTTCTTTCTTGGTGCTACTGAGGTCCCCCTGTCTCTCTGCTCTTTTCTCTTTTATATCTCAAAAGAGATTGACTTAAAACACAACTTAATCTTGTAGATTGAGCCCTGCCTCCTTAACATAACTGCTTCAAATCTTCGCTCATTAACATCATAGAGGTAGGATTTACAATACATTGGAAAATCACACCAGCTGACAAAATGGTGGATAATCGCACAATACTGGGAAGCATGGCCTAGTCAAGCTGATATATACATTTTGGGAAGACAGAATTTAATCCGTAACACCTAGTATGCAGCTATCGACCTATTAATGCCTTTTTCTCCATACCTGTTTCAAAGTATCACCAGAAACAGCGTGCCTTCTCTCTGACCAGAGTATATAAGGACCAAATAATACAGAGGAATCTCTGTTACGTTTTCTCCATCTTACCATTATTGGCCTCATAGGCAGACCCAGTCACTTAATTGCACAGCAGAATGAGGAGATTAAAGCCCCAACATTCTTGCCAGTGGACCAGGAAGGTAGCTGCTCAGACATCAGAGAGCCTCAGAGAGACAGAGACCAGGCGGCTCAAGAGAGGGATACCATAAAGTTGTTTTTCATACCCCCCCCACTCCCACAGTTGCATATGCTTTGCTCTGACCCTAAGAAGTAGATCAATCCTTTGAGAACTGCATTATGGGTTAGAACACCAACAAGGTCCCCAACTGAGTGACACTCCCATAGATTACATCCAAATATCACTGCAAAGTCTTCAAAATCTGAACTGACATCTGAGCCACAGCATACAGAAGTTGGGAAAGAACCTGCAGCCTGAACATAACTGGGTCAAGTGATTCCTAAAACAAACAACATCGATATTTTCTGTAAGATTGAAGTAAGACACAGTCTTGGAATCATAGACAAAAACTTTAAAAAGCTACTTTAACCACGCTCAAAGAAGTAACAGGCACACCTTAGAAAAATAGAAAAATACATAGAAACCATTCACAAATGAAAATTTTAGACAGGAAAAATAGAAAAATAGAGATAAAAAATTCACTTGATCAGCTCTACAGCGGAATGCTGTTGACAGACAAAAGGATCAATGAGATGAAAATAGTTCAATTGAAAATATCCAATCTGAAAACAGAGAATATTGAAAAAAAAAAATGAACAGAGCCTCAAAAAAATCCAAAAATATCTAACATTTATTTATTGGAATTCCATAAGGTGTAGAGAAAATATCAGGTGTAGAAAAAAGTATTTGAAGAAATACTGGCTCAACACTTTCCCAATTTGTTGAAAGACATAAACTTACAGATTCAAGAAGCTATGCAAACTCCAGCAAGTTAAACTCACATAATTTTATGCCCAAATGCCTCACTGCCAATTGTGGAATAACAAGGACCAACTCATTTCACACAGGAAAAACAATTGGAATGACTCTGTATTCATCATCAGAAGCCATGGAGGCCAAAAGGCTGTGAAAACATTTTTTCAACACTGAAAGAAAAGAAACATTAACCCAGCTTTCTATATCCTGTTATTTCTTTCATGAGTAAAGGAAAAATACTGACATTCTCAGGTGAAGGAAAGTTAAGAGAATTCATTGCCACCAGACTTGTTGTAAATGAAACGCTAAAGAAGTTCTTCCGGTGGTAGACTTGGAATTTCAGGAATTACGGAAAGGAACAAAGTCGAAAGTACCTTCTTAAGTTCACCCTTCAGCCAAAGATTAGACAGGTCTGTAAAACAAACAATAACACACGTGAGGTAAGTGTTTCTTAGTTCAATCATGTGTATGAGACCAAAAGTGCAAAACCTGCCCAAAAGCACAGAAAAGAGGGCAGGATGGAACAGGAATCATGGCAGATGGAAATGGGGAACTGGAGCATAGGAGAGTGTTGACACATCATGAGGATTGCAACCAATGTCACAAAACAATTGTGTATAAATGGTTGAACAAGAAACTAACTTGCTCTGTAAAGTTTCAAGTAAAGCACAACAACAAAAAAAGGGGGTAGGTATCTGGGTAAACACATTATGCCATCCCTGCTATCACTGCACAACACGGCGCAGGAGTCTCCTCTTTGGAAAGATTTTCTAGCCTGTTCGGAACACTTTGGAATACACTCTTGGTGGCAAATTAGTATTAGAGAATGGGGTTAATTTTGAAAATACCTGAGATGTCTGTACTCAATATGGTGAATAAACTGGATAGTAATGTTTTCAAAGCTAAATGAGGTGTTCTAACAACAAAAAAAATAGGCCTGAATTCCTATGTGGGCCATGAGCCTGCTCCAAAGGCCGTCTGCAGAGAGGCATTTCAGGCATGTCTAGAGAAGCAGGAGCACAGGGGAATGCATGTATCAACCTCCTCCAGGGCCTTCTCTGAGGGGGAAGTACCTGATTTAGTACTAAGCTTAAAAAAAAGCTTAGTGGTTCATAAATAGTCATTCTGCATAAGGTCTTCAGGTTCAAGTCTGTAATCCAGCTGGGATTCTGTGTGTGCTGCATCTCTGCATCAAAAGAACATGCTTCTAGAAGCAGAATGCCAGGAGAGAGGCGGTTGGGCAGCTGGGGGCGTGGGGTGCTGTGCAGACAGGGGTGCCCAAGGGAGGCACAATATAGTCATTCTGCAGGAGGTCTAGTCATTCTGCATAAGAATTAGAATGCTTCCATCAGTGCACAATAGTTTACATGCAGGACATAAACAAAGTGACTCAAGGACAAAGTCGAACAGTAAACCAATCCACTCCCTGTCAGTCCTTACCTGAGAGGGTCGTCATGAGGATTTCCGGGGATGGAGAAGGACACAGTAAACGTTGAATTATTTTACCTCTTCCTTCCTCAAGAAATAGGTCTCAAGCCCCAAACTCCTCTTCTGGTCTGTATTTAAGCTGTATAATAAAACTGGGAACCAGGCAATCAGCCCTGAGCAGACAGACCCAGAAATATTTCCAGTGCGCCACACCTTTGAGTTCCAGTGAGATCCTGTTCCTAGTCACTAGATTAGCAGAGGAGCTGAAAGACTGAAATTCCTTGCTTTCAGGCAACTTGGGCTTGAACCAGGCTCTTATTGCTAAAGTCGTATTTCTTTGTGTTAATTTATGATCCTAAACAAATCTGGAGTGTGGAGCTCATTTTGATGACTCCTCATTAGTCTGCACAGACTAGAGTCTGCTCACAGTCAGTGATGACAATGGAGGAAACAAAGTCCCTAGCCCAGAGGAAGGACTGCTCCCCAAATTTGGGGCAGTGCCCCTGGGGAGCATCGGCGAGGTGCACTGTGGCCTCTGTGGCTTTGCCTTGTGCTCCTGGAATTGCACCCTGGGGGCCTCCATATGCGGACCCAGAGTCCATGGGTGACCACAACTCCCGCCCTTCTGGGTCATCATCCGGACGCACATTGCGATACGCTTCCTGCCCTCCTTTCCAGCATAAGCGCTGCGATCACGCGTGGCAGAACCATTTCCCAGGTCCAGACCCTAGGCTTTACCATCCATGGCCTTAGGCTTCCCCTAGTCCTGGGGGAACCCGCAAGCCTGGCAGGTGCGAGGTTAGCACCCGGCTGGGCGGGCTTGGGCCTGTCTCAGAAGGCTCATGGCGCAGGCGGGTTCCCCCTCCTTGGAGCCCGCGGGCTTGCAGCGGGCAGCCCGGCATCTCCTGCCTCCCTCGGGCGCCTCTCTGAGCAGCAGCTCCCCTCCCCCCCACCCCGCCAACCACCCAACAGTCACACTGCCTGCTTTCTGCTTCTAGAAGCCTGTTCTTCTGATGCACAGATGCAGCACACACAGAATCCCAGCTGGATTACAGACTTGAACCTGAAACGCACAACTTTAAAACTACTAGATTGGGGGGTGGGGGGGTTGGCAGTGAAAAAAGGAAAAAAATTTAAGAAAAGAACAATTACAAAAAAAGTATTGGAAGACTGTATCCTCACATTTTGGACTCAAGAAGGCTGCGGATACACAACTGTTTAGAGAGCATACTGTTGTATCTTTCTTTGCAAATAAGTCTTAGATGAGGGAATTGGTACCAGGAATAGTTGCAGAGCCTGAATTTCGGGAAATCTGGAATTGATGAATTGGCCTGCATGAGGCTACAAGCCCTGATAATCAATATTTAAAGATGAGATTTGAGCAACCTAGAACATGCATCAGAATTTTTTCTAAGTAAATTAGCACTAGAAGATGCCTTTAACCACTAAATAAAATGGGTCAGTAGTTCAAGATCTCCCTACAAAGAAAACGGCAGACCTAGATTGTTTCCAGTCAGGTTCCAGCAAACATGCAAGAAACAGTCATTTTAATCTTGTACATAGTCAACAGAGATTAGAAAGCCATGAGATACTCCCCTAACTTGATCCTTAAGGCTAGTTTAAAAATGATAACAAATTAGAGAAGGAAGGTAGAAGAAGAGTTAGAGGACAAGCACACTCAGTAACTGAGATGCAAAACCCTACGTAAGATGCCAGCAAAGGAAATCCAGCAAAGTATAAACCACATAACATGCCATGATCAAGGCGGTTTATTGTAGGCATACAAATTTGAGTGAACATTAAAGATTTAGTAATTTCATTCACCATATGCATAGGTGAAAGAAGAGAAGACATATCCTCACCTCAAGAGATGGGGGCAAAGCAGGTTGATAAAATCCAATCACACGGAGAGATAAGGACTAGGAGTAAACATGGAACAGAAAAGGAGTTCCCGAACGTGGAAAACTACAACTAGCATGATAGTTCATGGTGACGGGTGGGACATTCTCTTTAAGATTAATAAACAATAAAATAAGGATCCTTCTATCATTTTTATTAAACATTTCACACTGGAAGTGTAAGCTAGTACAAAAAGAGAAAAAGTATAACTGCTATTCACAGATTATAGGACTGTCTCCATTGAAAACTGTAGAAAATATTGGAATTAATAGTAATCATAAATAAAAAATAAATTGAAATTTCAATGCATCAGCATCAAGCTGACTCTGTCATAACTCTTAGGTGAAAGCAAAGGACACTGATAGGGAAAGAGCAGGTTCAGGTCGGCTAGACCAAGGAGGGAAGAAAATTATTCTGCACTGGGCTGAACTTATAAGCACAGGTATGTGTTAGTTACCTAGTCCCTCCATAACAAAAAATAACACAACTGGATGGCTTTAAAGAACAGAAATTTATTTTCTCACAGTTTAGCAGGCAGTAGTTCGAATTCAGGGCATGTCTGTAGTGGGAGGTCCTTCCTTGTCTACCGCAGCTTCTAGTAGACGCCAGCAATCATTTGTGTTCCTGGCCTTCTGGATGCATCTGTCTTCTTTGTCTGTCTTCCTCTTCCCCTGTTTGTGCCTGTGTGTATTCTGCTCCTTTTATAACTAAGAAGAGTTAGGCTTAGGACCCACCCTACATTGGTATGACCTCATTCACATAATAAAAGCAGGCCCCCTATTTCCAAACAAGGTCAGATTTACAGGTACAGGGGTTAGGATTTCCACATACATTTTGGAGGGACACAATTCAATCCCTAACAGTCGACTTACCAGATATTCTGGATTGAGAGTACTCGCATGAACAGCTGAGAGTGGTTCTAATTCTTTGCTACATTCGTTGGCTGAAACTTGTCTCAATGGTCACCCATAGGAATGCTGGAGCAATTTATTGTGTAGGACCTAGACAACCATTCCTAATCACGTTCATTGTGTGGAAAAACACACACTCCCATCACTGAAGCCTTGAGGAATTCATCGATAAGAACAGAATGGTGGTTGGAACCAAGAATTGTTTCATAGCCTAGATAACATGGTGTAGCTGTTAGATATCCACATGGAAATGTCAGGTAATAAAACTTCACCCCACATGGGGATGTCAAGAATAATACCAAAGGCTAATGTTCATTGAGTACCTACACTGGTGCCAGGGACTCCCGCGCTTTTTCTTTCATGTTTGCTTTCATGATGGCCATATGAGGAATGTATCATTATAATGCATAAAGAGGTCAATACAGAGAGTTAGGCTGACATTTGAATATATGAGTCTGGACCCAGGAGGAGTTTGAATGGATGGAGGTATAAACCTCAGGTCCTTAGCTACAAATAGAGAGCAGTGAACTCACTGAGGCATCCTAGAGGGACGGTGTCAGTAGAGAGAGGAGCAGGCACCAAGCCCAAGGGTACTCGGGTATCTAGAAGCCTGCCAGGTGAACAGCAGCCAATAAGCCTCTCTGAAGTCCAGTGTGGTTCCTGGAGGGTTGTCTGTCCTTGCTCTCAGCTGCATTTCCCCAGTGCTCCTCCCACCTGCACTGGGTTGTCCCCTTCATGAGGACAGGGACAGTGTGTACCTTTCACCACTGTATCTGCATAACATAGACTATTTCTGGCCCATGGAATATACTGACTGAATGAAAAATAAACAAACAATAAGGACGTAAAATCCTTCGTAGTTGATACCTTGGAATACATTAAGGGGCTTAATGAGTAAGAGGGAGAAAAACTGATCAGGGTTGCTTCTGAGACCATCTCTTAGGCGTAAAGAGTGTTAAACAATAATTAAACAAAGAGATTTAATGGCAGAGATGTATGTTAAAAAGATGTTTAAGTATAGGTTGAAGTTACTAGAAACATGCACATTTATTATTGCAACTATAGTCAAATCGTTAAAAAAACATATACTACATGCACACAGAATATTACGAATTTAATGCCCTCATTAAAAAAAAAATTTATGAGCAAAGACTAATGCTGAATGAAAATATCAGGATATAATATCCGTGTTAATATACATAAATGTGTGTGCTAATACACACATAAAACCAGTTGCCACTGAGTCAGTTCTGATTCATGATGACACCAGTGTGCCAGAGTAGAACTGTACTCCATAGGGGTTTCAGTGGCTGGGTTTTCGGAAGTAGGCTGCCAGACCTCTCTTTCACAGCAATTCTGGGTGGACCTGAACTCCAACTTTCTGTCAGCAGCTCAAGATATTAACCATTTGCATCAACCAGAGACTCTAACACACATACATGCCAATATAAGTAAGATAACAGACATATCGGAACGTTAATAATTTATTCTATGCATTACGTATGTTTTCTTGTTATTTATTGCGTACTTTCCCATTGCTTCCAAGTTTTTGAGGAATAGAATGTACTTCTGGAAAAATTCATGAGAAATTTTTAAGTAATGAAATAATTAATAGAAACAGAATGAGTAAATCTGTGGCGAGGCAGCCCATGAACCCAAGATTATAGTAACACTGGTATGAAAAGGAGAATTGTGGAGTCCTGAAGCTCAGTGGTCCCATGCATGCATCAGGAAAGAGGGAAGAGCAAATAAACAAGGAGAAAATACAGTGAGCCAGAGGAGTGGGAGCCCTCTGTTGTGGGCACAGTTTTCTCATGAAACTTTAGATGGACACAATGGGTGGGATTATCCACTTCCATCATACAAACATTTTTATTACCCTCGATTTTAACAGAACTATGTTATAAAAACAAATGATAAAATAAAGTATAATAAAAGAATAAATCTCATCAGTGGACTACTATCATTTTCCCCGGCCACTGATTTTTTTACTGAGGAGGGCAGGAGACACACATGGGAAAGAAGATGGAGCAGTGTGAAGACTCATGCTAAGTGAGGAGGGGAGTGTTTCTGAGACAGGCCTTAGCTGCTACCACCTAGGGTGCACGACCAGCTGTGCACGACCAACTGGAAGAAATGGCACATTATTTCTGAGACCTACTCTAGCTCATAACAAATTATGCATAACATGGGGAAGAATGAGAATTCCAGGACACTTAACTGTTCTCATGAGAAACCTATACATAGAACAAGAGGCAGTCATCTAAACGGAGCAAGGAATATAGCATGGTTTAAAGTCAAGAAAGGTGTACATCAGCGTTGTATCCTTTCACCATATGTATTCAATCTGTATGCTGAGCAAATAATCCGAGAAGCTGGACTGTATGAGAAGAATAAGGCATCAGGATTGGAGGAAGACTCATTAATAACCTCAGATATGCAGATGATACAATCTCCCTTGCTGAAAGTGAAGAGGCCTTAAAGCATTTACTGATGAAGATCAAAGACTACAGAATAACAGCCTAACAACTGGACCAATAAGCAACATCATGATAAACAGAGAAAATGTCGACGTCATTAAGGGCCTCATTTTACTTTGATCCGCAATAAACACCCACGGAAGCAGCAGTCAAGAAATCAAACGACACACTGCATTGGACAAATCTGCTGCAAGAGACCTCTTTAAAGTGTTCAAAAGCACAGATGTCACCTTGAAAAGTAATGTGCGCCTGACTCAAGCCATGGTGTTTTCAGTCGCCTCATACGCACATGAAAGGTGGGCAATGAATAAGGAAGACTAAAGAAAAACTGAAGGCATTGAATTAAGGGGTTGGCAAAGAATATTGAATATACCACAGACTGCCAAAAGAATGAACAAATCTGTCATGAAAGAAGTACAGCCAGAATATTCCTGAGAAGCAAGAATGGCAAGGCTTCATCTCACATATTTTGGACATGTTGTCAGGAGAGATCAGTCCCTGGAGAAGCAGGTCATACTTGGTAACAAGTGGCCACAACAATTGGCTCAAACATAACAACGACTGTGAAGGTGACAATAGGTAGTTTAACATACAATTTGACCCATACGAATTAAAATTTAAACAATTATTTCATGCCTTTTTGTAGCGGTTTTAGAATATACAATTAAAATAAATGTAAATAATTATTAGAAAAAATCTCTGAACATAAAATTTAATTTTTTTAAGTCACTGCTCCATACCCCAAATCTAAATGGCTTGATATAAAGCACTGGTCTTTGTGATTCACAAAAAGCAGGTACCAATTCCTGAACAAGAACTGAAGTGACAGGAGAAACTCCTCATGCTGTTAGAGCCCTGAGTATGGGCCCTAATCCAATAATCTGTCCTCATTAATTCCTTTTCATTTCATCTCTGTGAAAGAGGGGAGGGAGAAGGTGAGAGAGGGTTACATGTGCCTATTCTGTTCTTTAGCATCTAGTTCACTGCCAGGAACAAGTATTCATAAGAGTCTACAAAACATTAAAGTACAAATAAGGAGGAAAACCTCCTAGTATATATATGTATTAGGTGGCACAAAGAGTTAAGTGCTCAGCTACTAACTGAAAGGTTGGCAGTTTAAATACACTCAGAGTTGCCTTGGAAGAAAGGCCTGGCAATCCAGCTCCAAATGGTCACAGCTATTGAAGACCGTACGGAGGGCAGTCCTACTCTGAAAACTCACGGGGTCGTCATGAGTGAAAATCTACACAATGGCAACTGGACTGGTAATCTATATATGGCATAAATGTTGGGAAAATTAGTTTCTGAACATATACACGGCATATAGAATACACTGTACATTTAGTATCATGTGCCAAAACCCACTGTCATCAAGTCGATTCTAACTCATACTGACCCCAAAGGACAGAGTAAAACTGCCACATAGGGTTTCCAAGGCTCTAAGTCTTCACTGAAGCAGACTGCCACATCTGTCTCCTACAGAGAGGCTGGTGGGTTTGAACCACTGACCTTTCAGTTAACAGCCAAGTTCTTTAACCACAGAGCCACTAGGGCTCACTGCTGTCATGTACAGTGATTACATAAGCAAATTCTGAAACAAACTGCCTGGGTTTAAATCCTAACTCAGTTTATCAGCTGGGTGATCTGGGCATGTTACTTTACCTCTCACTGCCTCAGTTTCCCATTTCTAAAATGGATCTTATGCAAAAGGTTGTTACGCAGGTTAAATAAAACACACAAGGCACTTAGAAAAAGGCCTTACACACAGAATGAACACAATAAATGTTAGTTTTCATAATTATTAAGGGAACACAAACAAACGGCTAGGTTGAAGGAACTTCCATTGAGAAAGAGTTGAGTTCCAAAATTCATGTGTAAAGTCATTTACATCAACTGTTAAAGTTGTATGTTTAGATTCAAGTGATTACTGAGGTATGTTATGATCTTGAACAGAGTTCTGGGGACTATACAGGAAGACTCTGCATGCCCTTCTCCTGCACATCCATTCCATCTCCCTTGGAGCCCAGACATCATGTTATCAATTAAACCCCTCCCATGCTGGTGGTGTACTGTTTAAGAGCTATGGCTGCTAACCAAAAGGTCATCAGTTCAAATCCACCAGGCGCCCCTTGGAAAGTCTATGGCACAGTTCTGCTCTGCCCTATTGGGCCGCTACGAGTTGGAATAGACTCAGTGGCAATGGGTTTTTAATGGGTATGAGTTAACTGTTCAGTGCTTAAAGACGTACCAAAAGCAACCACTAACACAAAAGTATAGTAAAAGTTCTTATTTTAGAATAGCAAAACCTTTTTCTAACACAGTGGTGAATTAGGGTGGGCTGTGGATCAAGAGGAGCCCTGGTGGCATAGTGGTTAAGAGCTCAGCTGCTAATCAAAAGGTCAGCAGTTCGAATCCACCAACTAGTCCTTGGAAACTCTATGGGGTAGTTCTACTCTATGCTATAGGGTCTCTGTGAGTTCAAATCAACTAGGGTCTCTACGGGTTGGAATCAACTTGATGGTGACAAGTTTGGTTTGGTGGGTGTCATGGATTGAATTATGACCCTAAAAAACGTGTGTCTCAACTTGGTTAGGCCATGATTCCCACTATTGTGTAGTTGACGTCCATTCTGTGATTGTAATTTTACTTTAAGAGGATTAGGGTGGGATTGTAACACCACCCTCACTCAGGCACGTTTCCCTGTGGTGTGACCTGCACCACCTTTTATCTCTCCAGACATAAAAGGAAAGGGAAGCAAGCGGAGAGTTGGGGGCCTCATACTATCAAGAAAGCAGCACCAGGAGCACAGCATGCCCTCTGGACCCAGGGTCCCTGCACCTGAGAAGCTCCTTGACCATGGGAAGGCTAAGGACAAGGACCTTCTTCCAGAGCCGAAAGAGAGAGAAAGCTTTCCTTTAGAGCTGATGCCTTGAATTTGGACTATTAGCCTACTTTAATGTGAGGTATTAAATTTCTCTCAGTTAAAGCCATCCACTCATGGTATTTCTGTTATGGCAGCATTAGATGATGAAGACAGTGGGTCAAGGTGGAAGGAGTGGATGAAGGACAAAAAAAGAAAAACGGACAACAAGAGAAATATAAGAATTCAGAGAACTGTGAAAATTTAATTCCTGAATATACTTTCTTTCTCCTCCCTATAACTGTAAGGACTTTTCTCATATACAGCATATATAAGTAAATCCTTGCAATATTTAAAACACTTAGATTTTTGTAAAACTCATTCTCTGAAAACTCATGGTGGCCCCATTAATTTGTGGCTTAAAAACAACTCAGAACTAAAAAGAAGCATAAATAAATAAATAAAGGCACTGCTGTCATTTGCGGGTGATGTTCTTTTCCTGCTATCCACAACCCACACACTCGGGAGTTAATTTTCCAGGGTCAGCATTCATAGACCATCCTCTTTCTATTACCACCACCCCACCACCCTTAATTATTTAGAAAAGGCAGGGCCAGTCAGTGTTCCAAACATCAAGTTTTCTCTCCAAAATGCCAACTCGCACTTGGGGAGCAGGCTACATTCTCAGCTATCAGCACTTCCACTAGCCCCTGCAGATAAGGAACATGTCTCCACTTAACTGTTCATCGTAATAATAATAAAAAAAAAAAATGTAAAAACCTGTTTCTTCAAACAAAACAAAACAGGCATTTCCCTATTACCCACCCACGCACTCTCCCACACCCAGTGCTCCCCCACCACACACACACTCAAATATTTCATACCAAGGGTATGTCCCAAGCACGGGGTCTGGCTCCGCTTTTCTTTTACAGCCCTTGGAGGCCTCTGGAGAAACCATACTTTTGGTTGGCAATTCCCTGAACCCTGCCTATTCAAGCTGGCACTTATTCAAAAAGGCAGGTGAGTCTTCAAGTCAGGTTTTTAAAAGGAATTTAAGAGGAATCAGGTGATATGCCTACTCACCCTCAAGTTTCTCAAAGGTAATAATTTCTTGAGATGTTTACAATGTCTCAACTATGGGTTAATTAAATCCCTTAGGATGGTGGGCATGGGAAAATCCTCCATCTCAATGCCCCCCATTTTGAAAAAAAATAGGAGAAATCTCCAAAATTACAAATTTGAATTTCTACATATTTGATTGAACTAAGGAGTAAGTTCCTCACGTGTGTTATTCTTGGTCTGAGCCCTGGTGGTGCAGTGGTTAAGAGCTCAGCTACTAACCAAAAGGTCTGCTGTTTGAATCCACCAGCCGCTCCTTAGAAACCCTGTGGGGTAGTTCTACTCCATCCTATAGGGTTGCTAAGAGTCAGAATCCACTGGATGGCAATTGGTTTGTTTGTTTTTCAATCTTTGGCTGAAAGGTGGACTTTGTTATCAATTTATTAAATCAACGGGTAATTTGCTGGATATTTCTCATACAGGAACTTATGATGTCTTCAAATCCAGCCAATCAGGTTTAGGGAGAGAGAAACTTCTCTACCTTAGCCTCCCTGCCACTCCCACACCTTTTTCATTGATTTCCATGCCCTGTTTAAGTAACATCACTCATCACTTCTCACTGTCTAGGTTATTTGAGCTAATTCAGGGCAGTCAATTCCACCTGAGCCCTAGGATACCCTCATTTACATACTCTGCCCTGTTGTTCCTTCACCAATGGCTGACCTCACATCTCCCCTTGAATGTCTACTAGGCATCTCAGACTTAATGTGGTTCAAATAAAATTCTTGCTCCAAGTGTCTTATTTACCTCCCAGTCTTCCTTATCTAAGCAAATGTTCTCACTATCCTCTGGGTTGTTCAGGACAAAAACCTAGGAATCATCCTTGATTTCTCTCCTTTATTCAAATCTTGCATCCAATCCATTGACACATATTCTGGACTCTTGGCTCTACCTTAAAATAAATCCTGACTCTATCCACTTCTCACTACCTCCACCTTACAGCCACCATCATCTCTTGGTTAAAACTGGACTCCATGCCACTGATCTTCCCTCTTACAGTCTACATAACAGCATCATTTCAGCGGCTTCTCATGGCGATTAGGAAAAATTCCCAAATGCTTCCCATGGTCTTTCATGATGCGGGGCTTGCCCACCATACTAACAGTCCTCCCTCGGTTCACTCCACACTCGCCATGACTTATTTCCTGAGCTTCCTCAAACATGCCAAAACACTTGGTTATTTAAGGGCCTCAGAAACAACTCTTTCCTTTATTGGCAATATCCTCCCTCCAGAACTTCATACAGCTATTCTCTCCTTGGATATAGGTCAGTTATCTTCTCAAATATCCTGCTCCCATAAGCCTTTACTGACTATTAATCTAAAACAGCTCACCCTACTCATTCCCTCACATGCAACTCTGTCTTATTTTCAAAATATTTAGCTCTCCTTGACATTTTTTGTTAATTATTACCTGTAAATTTATTTTTTCTGGTGGAGAATGTATGCAGCAAAACATACACCAACTCAACAGTTTCTACCTGTACAATTTAATGACATCGGTTACATTCAAGTTGTGCAACCATTCTTGTCCTCCTTTTCTCAGTTGTTCCTCCATCATTAACATAAACCCACTGCTCCTTAAGGTTCCTATCTAATCTTTTCAGTAGCTGTTGTCAATCTGATGCCATGTAGACAGTTCTTAAAAGAGCATATGCTCAAGGTAGACCACTTTTATTAGTTAAGTAAGCTAATGTTCTGGAGCCCTCGTGGCACAGCGGTTAAGTGATACGGTAGCCAAGCAAAAGAAGAGCAGTTTGAATCCACCACCTGCACCTTGGAAACCCTATGCGGCAGTGCTATTCTGTCCTACAGGGTCTCTGAGTCAGAATCAACTCAACAGCAACAGTTGGGTTTTTTCTTTTTTATACTTCGGTTTTAAGATAATTCAAGGGAATGCTTTTGGTGTAACGTTTAAAGATTATCTCACGGCAATAGTTTCAGGAGTTCATTCACCCTCAATGGCTCCAAAAAGTCTAGGGTTCATGAGAATTTGAAATTCTATTCTGCATTTTCCCCCTTTTGATCAGGGCTTTGCTATGGACTCTTTGATCAAAATGTTCAGCGACAGGAGCCGGGAACCTTCTGGTTCTTCTGGTCTCGTGGCATGCTAGATGTTCTTTTAAAAAACATGAGTGGATGCTGAAGGTTATCAAATACTTATTTTATTACACCTATTAATATAATCACATTTATTTTTCCTGTACCTATGGCAAATTGTACTGATTCATTTTTGAATGTTAAACTAACCTTGAATTCTTGGGATAGACCCAACTTGGTCATAATATAATCTTCTTTACAGTATTGCTGGATTTGTTTTGCCTATTTATTTTCATATTTTACATCTATGTTCATCAGTGACATTGGCCTGTAATTTTCCCATCTTGTGCTGCTCTTGTCAGGTTTTGGTATCAATATTCATTCTACAAGCTTTATAAAATGAGTTTGGGTATATATTTCCTTTTATATTGAAGAATTTGTGAAATATTTCTTGAATATTTGGCAGAATTTGCAGGAAAAGCCATCTGACATGAAGTTTCCTTTTTGAGAATAGTTTGAGCTCTAATTCAATTCTATTAACAGTTGTGGAATTACTTTTGCTTCCTGTTTCTTCCTGAATCATTGTTATTAACTTACATGGTAGGATACGTTTGCCTACTTTACCTAAATTTGCAAATTTATTGGCTAATATGGTTCATAACATTCTCACATTATCTTTATGTTCTGCAAGATCTGTAGTCATTTTCTTTCTAATTCCTGATATTCGTTGTTTATACCTTCATTCTTTTTCACTTCATCAGTCTTGCCTAAAGTTTGTCAATTTTACTAGCATTTTCTAAGAATCAACTTTAGTCTTTGTTGATCGTCCGTTGCATGTATTCAATCATTAATAGAAACAAAAATTCCTATGTTTGTTTCTGGTTTTTACCCAACATTTTGAATGGATGTTTAACTCACTTATTTTTCAAGATTTGTTCTTTCCAATTATATTTTTAAGGCTATAAGTTTCCTGTATTATATTGTCTGTACTGCACAAATTTTTACGTGCACTATGTTCATAATTGTTCACTTCAAAAGGTATTCTAATTTTCATCATGATGTCTTCTTGATTCATATTATTTTAAAATATCCAAGGACATGGAGATTTTGTATTTTCTCTTTCTAAGATGGTTTTTATTTTAATTATGGTGTACTTACATAGTATCCTCTATATTATTGCAGACTCTTGAAATTTGTTGAGACTTGCTTTATAACACAGTATATAGTCCGTTTTTATAAACACTATGTATTTTGTGCATGAGATGAATGTATATTCTTTAGTGGTTAGATAATGCACACACATACACATATATCAATTTGGTATTTTTATACATGTTAAATCTTCTGTATCGTTGATAATTTATGGACTTCTATGTTTCTGAGGGGTGTGTTAAAAATCTATTACGAAGCATGATGTCAAAAGGAGCCCCAGTAGTGCAGTGGTTAAGCACTCAGCTGTTAAACCTTTTGATTTGATCCACCAACTACTCCATAGGAGAAAGATATGACCGTTTCCTGTCATAAAGATTACAGCCTTAGAAACCCTTTGGAGAAGTTCTACTCCATCTTATAGTCACTATGAGTCAGAATTGACTCAACAGCACACAAGAGAAAATGTATGATGTGATGGAAACTGAGGAGTACGAAGCTCAAAGAATTGGTCCTAACTCCAGGGTCAAAGGATGAAGGACAGAGAAAACAGCAGAGACGTCCAAAAGCTTGGAAAAAAGGAGGCTGAGAGGACAATGGTTGGTGGTTTAAGGGCTTTGAAGGGCTACCACATATACTGAGGAATCTGGAGTGCAATGTTCTTGCCTAAGGATGAAGACATGCTCATAAAGATCCTGACAAAGCTTTAGGCTTGCACCTCTGGTTGATCTTTGGGCTCCATGGGGGCAGGAAGTGAAGGCTAAGGCAGAGTTTTAGGCACTCTTGCTTAGCATTGAAAGAACGCCCCAGTTCAGAGCCAATCTGCAAAGACTGGGATAATGTTCCTTTTCCTTTTTGGCTACAAGCATTTAAAGAAAGCACTGTCAGGTCAAGAACTGACTGCTGAGATAACAGAACAGAACTTCAGTGTCCACACATGAGAAGACATACAATCTTTGCAGAAATAGTTTGGAAACATCACTAAGCAAATGGATGACTGGCCCTCAACAATTAAAAAAAAAAAAAAGCAAACCCTAACGCCTGGAGGGAATCTGATTTCCAGAGTTTTACATTATAATATTTAAGATATCCAGTTTTCAACACACTATTTTAAGTCATAAAAAGAAAAAGAAAAGGATGGTTCATTTGTTAAGAAGAAAGAAAGAAGAGAAATGAACAGAAAGCATCCCTAAGGAAACACAGATATTGGGATTACTAGACAAAGATTTTAAAACAATTGTCTTAAGTTTCCTGAAAGAGCTAAAGAAACCACAGACAAAAAAAAAAAGGAAACCAAGAAAAGAATGTATGAACAAGTAGAAAATATTAATAAAGAAATATTATCAAAAGAACCAAATAGAAATTATAGAGCTGAAAAGTAGAATAGCTGAAATAAAAATTTCATTAGAGGAGCTCAACAGCAGATTTGAGCAAGAAAGCAGGAAAATGTAAACTTGAAAAAGCACAACTGAAATTGTTCTAACTGAGGAGCATAAAGGAAAAAGAATGAAGAAAATGAACAGAGCCTAAGGGACCTGCGGGACAACATCAAGCATACCAATATACTCATCAAGGGAGTTCCAGAAAGGAAAGAAAGATGAAAGGACAGAAAGAATATTTGAAAATGTAATGACTGGAAGTTTCCCAAATGTCATCTAGATATCCAAGAAGCTCAATAAACTCAATGGACAATAAATACATAGATATCCACAGAGAGATATAATCAAAATGTCAAAAGACGAACACAGAAACTTGAAAGTGGCAAGAGATAAGTGACTCCTAATGTACAAACAAGAGAGTCTCAACAAGTTTAACTGGTGATTTTTCATCAGAAACCATTGAGATGAGAAAATAGTGGGATGATGTATTTAAGATACTGGAAAAAAAATACAGAAACAAAAGTATGAACCAAGATGTCAATATCTAGCAAAACTATCTTTCAAAAATGAAGGCGAAATTAAGACATGCCCAGATACACAAAACCTGAGGGAGTGTGTTAGTAGCAGAACTGCCTTATGAGAAATGCTACAGGGAATCATTCTGGCTGGCACGGAAGGACACTAGACAGTAACTTGAAGCCATAAAAAGAAACAAAGACTCCGTAAAGGTAACTGCTTAGATAAAACAAAGTCAGTAATATTTTTATATCACGCCTCTTTTTTTTCATATATGATTTAAAGCACGAATGCATAAAAATACTTACACATCTCTCTTAATGGACACACAATGTATAAAGATGCAATTTTTGTACCAGCAACGTAAGTAGGGGAGGTAACTGAGCTGAATAAAAGCAGAATTTTGTATACTGTTGAAGCTAAATTTGTATTAATTAAAAGAAGATTGTTATAAATATAAGATATCAATTGTAATCCTCATGGTCACCACTAAGAAGTTAAAAAATATAAGGAAAGGAAATAAGGAGAGGATCAAAATTGTACACGTGAAAAAAATCAGTCAAACACAAACGTGGACAGTAGTGAAGAAAATGAGCAACAAAATACATATATGACCTACTACAAAGTAGAAGATATAAGTCCTTCCTTATCATTAATCGCTTTAAATATAAATAGATTAAATTCACAATTGGGATCATTAAAGTTGTGTGTCAACTTTGTTGGACCATGATTCTCAGTGCTTTGGCAGTTATGATGCAGTTTAGCAGTCGTATAATGATGCAATCATTTCCGTACCTCCATGATGGGATCTGCTGTGAGTAGCCAATCAGATGTAAGGGAGTTTCCTCGGGGGTGTGGACTGCATCCAATATAAGTGGCCTTTCTGGCAAGGCTCTTGAGCTTTTGTTCACTCTGAATCCTGCAGCTGGCTCCTCTTCATCTGACCTCAAGTTTTTGGGACTTGAACCTTCAGCTTACCTTCCAACTTTGGGATTCACCAGCCTCTGCAGTCTGTGAGCCACGGCCTGCCAGCTTACCTGCCGATGTTGAGATTTGTCACCCTTTGCAGCCTGTGAGGCACAGACCTGTTGTATGACCTGCAGATCTTGAGTTCTGCAGTCCCTGCATCTATGTGAGTCAGGAGAAGCCACAAGCCTGATCCATGGACTTGAGACTTACCAGGCTCTACAGCCTCGTGAGCCATTTCCTTGATATAAATCTATCTCTCTCTCCCTCTCCCTATCTATCCATCCATCCATCCATCCATCCATCCATCCATCCATCCATCCATCCATCTATCTATCTATCTATCTATACACCTCACTGGTTTTGCTTCTCTAGAGAACCCAGCCTAAGATACCAATTAAAAGACAAACATTGGCAGAATGAA
Organism: Loxodonta africana; assembly: GCF_030014295.1. NCBI lineage: Eukaryota > Metazoa > Chordata > Mammalia > Proboscidea > Elephantidae > Loxodonta > Loxodonta africana. The sequence continues at coordinate 37,743 of NW_026975318.1, read as the reverse complement.
TAAAAAAATCATTCAATTGCTATCAAGCTGATCTGACTCATGGTGACCCCTCCCCCCATATGTGTCAGAGTAGTACTGACACACAAGTGTGTCAGTTCAATGGCTAATTTTTCAAAAGTAGACCGCCAAGCCTTTCTTCCGAAGTGACTCTGGGTGGACTCAAACCTCCAGCATTTTGGTTAGCAGCTGAATGCATTAACCGTTTGCACCTCCCAAGGACTACAACATATATCTATGTTTATTTCTGTATTACTTGTCTTTATACTATACATACACACATACACACACACACAGACATCCATGAGTGGCTCATACAGATGCTTTGGACTTCAACTAGTAGGGCTCTATTAATTATTGATAGAAAAGTACTGATATCAATTGCAAATGCTTATTTGTCCATTTCCCCTTTCAGATTTATTAATGTCTGTATTTTGGAGCCCTGGTGTTAAATACATACACATTTACGATTGTTGTATCTTTTTGGAGAATTGAACCTTTATTATGTTATGTCCCTACTTATTCCTAATTTATACTCCTTTTCCTGAAGTATAATTTGTCTGATATTAATATAGCTACTGCAGTAGAACTGGATAATTTTCAACCATTTCAAGAGGTAGCATAAGATCAAGAACTGATGGTATAAAAGGAAGAAATCGAAGCTGCATTGAAGGCATTGGTGAAAAAACTATCCACTCTCCACCATCTTCACTAACTCTGACACCAACTGTCCCTCACACAGCACTCCCTACTTCTCTGCTGGGTTCAGTAATTCATTGCAACGGCCACACAGAGCTCATAATCCATATTCATGATTATGGGGTTTATTAGGGAAGTAACAAGTATAACTCAGGCTCAAAGACACTCAGAATACAGTTCTTCTATCAGGACAGCCTCTTCCCTCCTGTGCTCATAGGCGTGCCTCTGCCTGGCCTTGGGCCTCTCTCCAAAGGCACTCAGCTTTCCTTCTCCATGGGCCATCATCTCCTATAGCCGGGTCCCTGTTGCTTGGTCTCTCCTGCCATGGCATCTTACCGTCTTCAGGGTTACAGTTTCCTCTCTCTATCTCAGTCTCCTGCTTCTAGGAGCTTCTCAGTGCAGGGATCTCAGGTCCATAATATATGCTCAGCTCCTGGCTGTTCTTCCTTGATGGGAGTTGAATCCTCCTCTTTGCTCTGGAACTGGTGCTCTTTGAAGGGAAAACTAAACAATCCCCTTGGTGAGCCACAATTATCCTATCACACAGTCCTGCCCAAGCACCGGGGTGAATGTTATAAGACCATGGCTAGAAAGGCCACACAAAGTAAACAATCACATCACAGTACCTTGGACTCATTTTTCAAGTGAAGTATCAAAAATCCGATACGAACAGATTGGTAAAGAACATAATCAACACCAAGAACATTTTCATAATTATGTTTTCTGTATTTGGAAGAAATCTATAGCACTATTCTTATTTTGCCCATTCACAGGAATCACAGAGATTAGTGGTAGATATCGCAGTACCAGAAAACTCCCTGGTGAAACAGTCTGTGAGCAGTCTTACAAACACGGATATTCCACCAGAGTCAAAAGAATGACGTTACATTAATCATCAAAGAGAACATTTCAAGATCTAGCCTGAAGTACAATGTTGTCACTGATAGGCTAATATCCATACACTTACAAGGAAGACCAGTTTATATGACTATTCAAATTTATGCACCAACCACTAATGCCAAAGACAAAGAAATTGAAGATTTTAAACAACTTCTGCAGCCTGAGATTGATCAAACATGCAATCAAGATGCATTGATAATTACTGGTCATTAGAATGTTAAAGTTGGAAACGAGGAAAAGTAGTTGGAAAACACAGCATTGCTCATAGAAATGATGCCAGAAATCTCATGAAAGAAGTTTGCAAGACCAGTGACTCATCCACTGCAAATATTTTTTTTCACCAACATAAACGGCAGCTATACACGTGGACTTTACCAGATGGAATACACAGGAATCAAACTGACTACATCTGTGGAAAGAGAAGATGGGAAAACTCATATCATCAGTCAGAACAAGGCCAGGGATCGATTGTGAAACAGACTGTCAATTGCTCATATGGGAGTTCAAGTTGAAACTGAAGAAAAGTAGAATAAGTCAAAAAGGGCCAAAGTACGACCTTGAGTACATCTCACCTGTATTTAGAGACCACCTCAAGAATACATTTTACATGTTAAACACTAACGACTGAAGACCAGGTGAGTTGTGGAATGACATCAAGGACATCACACATGAAGAAAGCAAGAGGTCCTTTAAAAGACAGGAAAGAAAGAAAAGACCAAAACGGATGTCAGAAGAGACTCTGAACCTTGCTCTTGAATGTCGGGTAGCTAAAGTGAAAGGAAGAAATGACGAAGTAATAGAGCTGGAAGAAGATTTCAAAGGGTGGCTTGAGAAGAAAAAGTATTATAACGACATGTGTAAAGATCTGGAGATGGATAACCAAAACGGAAGAACACACTCAGCATTTCTCAAGCTGAAAGAACTGAAGAAAAAATTCAACCCTTGAGTTGCAATACTGAAGGATTCTACGGGTATAATATTAAATGACGCAGGAAGCATCAAAAGAAGATGAAAGTAATACCCACAGTCACTATACCAAAAAGAATTGGTCGACCTTCAACCATTTCAGGAAGTACCGTATGATCAGAAACCGATGGTACTGAAGGAAGAAGTCCATGCTGCACTGAAGGAATTGGTGAGAAAAAAAAGCCTCCGAGAATTGACGGAATACCAACTGAGATGTTTCACCAAATGGATGCAGCACTGGAATCGCTCACTTGTCTAATCCCAAGAAATTTGGAATACAGCTACCTGGCCTACGAACTGGCAAGGATCCATATTTACGCCTATTCCTATGAAAGGTGATCCAACCAAATGTGGAAATTATCAAACAATATCATTAATATCACATGCAAGTAATATTCTGCTAAAAATCATTCAAAAGCAGCTGCAGCAGTACATTGACAGGGAACTGTCAGAAATTTAAGCAGGATTCAGAAGAGGACATGGAACGAGGGATATCACAGCTGATGTCATATCGATTCTGGCTGAAAGCAGAGAATACCAGAAAGATGTTTACCTGTGTTTTATTGACTATGCAAAGGCATTTGACTGCTTGGGTCATAACAAATTATGGATAACATCGCGAAGAGTGGGAATTCCAGAACACTTAATTGTGCTGATGAGGAACCTGATCAAGAGGTAGACGTTCAAACAGAAAAAAGTGATACTGCGTGGTTTAAAGTCAGGAAAGGTGTGTGTCAGGGTTGTATCCTTTCACGATACTTATTTAATCTGCAAATAATCTGAGAAGCTAGACTATACGAAGAACACGACATCAGGATTGGAGGAAGACTCATTAACAACCCGCATTTTACAGATGACACAACCCTGCTTGCTAAAAGATAAGAGGGCTTGAAGCACTTTCTGATGAAGATCAAAGACCGCGGCCTTCAGTATAGATTGTACCTCAACATGAAGAAAACAAAAATCCTCACAACTGGGCCAATGAGCAACATCATGATAAATGGAGAAAAGATTGAGGTTGTCAAGGATTTCATTTTATTTGGATCCACAATCAACACCCATGGAAACAGCAATTAAGAAATCAAAAGATGCACTGCATTAGGCAAATCGGCGGCAAAAGACCTCTAAAGTGTTGAAAAGCAAAGACATCACCTTGAAAACGAAGATGCAACTGATCCAAGCCACAGTGTTTTCAGTGGCCTCGTATGTGTGGGAAAGCTGGCTGATGAATAAGGAAGACCGTAGAAGAATTGATGCCTTTTAATTGTCGTGTTGGTGAAGAATTCTGAATATACCATGAACTGCCAAAAGCACAAAAAAATCTATCTTGAAAGAAATATGTACCCGAATGTACCCTAGCCTAGAAGCAAAGATGGCTAGACTACATCCTACATACTTTGGACCTGTTTTCAGGAGGAATTAGTCCATGGAGAAGGATATCATGTACTATTTCTTTGGACTATCTAAGACCTGAAGAACAAAATCTCATGGTCCAAATTAACGTTTTTACTTACTAATTTTCAAATGTAGCCCTGGTGGAACAGTGGTTAAGAGCTTGGCTGAAACTAAAAGGTTTCAACCAGCCTCTCCTTAGAAGCCCTGCTGTGCAGTTCTATTCTGCCCAATAGGGTCACTGTTAGTTAAAATTTAATCCACAGCAATGAGTTATTTAATTTTCAAATATAAATTTTTTGTGTTAATGTCTAAATTCTAAAGTAAATTTTATTTTATAAACTACCTGTTTTATAAATTTATTTTCTATTATTCAAATTTATTGTTATGGTAGAATCAAACTTAAAAAGTGACATAATTTTATATCCAGGCAAAATGAAATGCCAATAACTAAGTGGAGTGCAAAAATGGAAGCCTGCAGAAGATAAAATGATTTGTGAATCCCTAAAGACAATTCCAAAATTCCTTTTTAGAATGTAATAAATCAGAACAGACTTCTTCCACTAAAGGTACATGCTTAATGGGTGGGAATCATCCTACTAGTACCACTAGTGCTGAAATTAACGATGGCAATACAAATAAGAGAATTTGTTCCAAATTCTGCATCCATTTCTTGCTGTAGTAAAAAAAAAAAAATTAGTAATGATCTAGAAAGTGAAACTAAGAATATTAAATTGTCACATCTGCAGACCCCATAAATAACAAAAATGCAGATCCTGCCTTGTGGAATAATTTTCTTCCAACGAAGTAAATTACTGGATCAAAAGAGGCCCAAGTGATTGTCAACATCACAGTTGTCCACTTGTAAATTTGTGTTGAAAATTCCTGGACGGTAAACAAAGTTCTGTAGCCAGAATTTCTTCTAGAGTGCAAAGTTAATGATGAAAATTATAAGAGGGAGTGGCTACTGCAATCTCCATCAGTCAGCTCTGTGTATTGTTTTGTTTGCAAACCTAGTAACCAAACAAACAAACCCGTCATCCTCATTTAATTCTTGAATTGTTACAGATGAATTTAGCAATTGGTGCAAATTGAATAGGATCGGTAAACATGAAAATAGTTCAATTCACAAAGATTATGTTATCATATTTAAACCAAACACACTGTTCTGGCTTAATTTATGAAGTGGAATCACAAATTAATAAACATCAGTATTGAAAGGCCATTTTGTAATGTGTCATTGTTGTCATAACAATCACCGAATGGGGACTATCTTCGTGAAAAAGAAATGAAGTCTTTGGGTCCCCACGAAATGGAAAATTTTAAAGTTGACTTCAACTTGTTGCTCATTTGATCTATTTTTAGCAAGTCACATCTCAAAACACGGTAACACAGGAAAGGGCAATCCATCCTATAATTCTAAAATAATGTGTAAAAAATTTATAATTTTGATAAGTGATGAAATTCAATCAACTATTTTCAGTGAAATAAGTATAGCTCGATATTTCATTTTGTCTGTGGATTCCACTTCTGAGCCTTCTCATACAGGCCAGCTAAGGATTGTTTAAAGATCCGTATCTCCAACAGATAGAAAACCTGTGTGGTGATTTATCACATTTACTAGCTTAAAAAATCTAAAAAATCATACTGGTAAAGACATTGCAAAGCAAGTGTTTCACTAATTATGTGAAGTTTGCAAAATTGATTTTTCTAAGTGCAGAGACCAATCCTATGACAATGCTGCCATTACGTCACTGCATTATAAAGGCATGCGACAGAAAATTCTGGAATGAAATTAATATGCCATTTTCATACCAAGGTGCTGCACATTCACTTAATTTTGTAGGATGTATCACAATAGATTTTTTTTGTCCAAAACCAATTGATGTTTTTTCGAATATTCAGTTACTTTACAAATTTTTTGCCACCTCTACTCACTGATGAGCTGTTCTTAAAACATATTCAGGCAATGACTGAACATTAAAATGTCATGCTATAGCAACAAGTACAATTCTAGGTGCCACACAGAATATTGCTGAAGACCAGATACAGAAAGGAAACACCAAAACAGAAGCTAAAATCATCGCTGCCTTAGTCATCTAGTGCTGCCACAACAGATACCGTAAGTGGATGGCTTTAACAAAGAGAAATTTATTTTCTCACAGTCTAGTAGGTTACAAGTCCAAATTCAGGACGTCAGCTCCAGGGGAAGGCTTTCTCTTTCTGTTGATTCTGGAAGAAGGTCCTTGTCCTCCATCTTCCCATGGTCAAGGAGCTTCTCAGGCGCAGGGACCCCGGGTCCAAAGGACATGTTCTGCTCTTGGTAGTATGAGGTCCCCAACTCTCTATCCTTTCATCTCCTGAGAGATAAAAGGTGGTGCAAGCCACACCCTAGGGAAACTCCCTGTATCTCGGATCAGGGAGGTGTTAAAATCCCACCCTAATCCTCTCAACATAAAATTACCATCACAAAATGGAGGACAACCTCACATGGCCTATCCAAGTTGATACACACATTTTGGGGGGACATAATTCAATCCATGACATTCTACCCTTTGGCCCCCCCCAAATCACATTCTTGCAAATGGAAAACATATTCGTCCCATCACAAACCAAAACCAAACCCACTGCCATCCAGTCGATTCTGACTCATAGCGACCCTATAGGACTGAGTAGAACTTCCCCATAGAGCTTCCAAGGAGCACCTGGCAGATTCGAACTGCCAACCTTTCGGTTAGCAGCCGTAGCACTTAACCACTATGCCACCAGGGTTTCCTCATCCCATCATAGCATAGAAAAAAGTCTTAAATCAAGTCCAAGTCCAAAATTCAAAAATCCCTCTTCATCTGTGAAATCTAGGACACAAGTTATCTGCTTCCAAAGGTACAATGGCATAAAAGGCACAAGCTAGACATTTCCATTACAAACTGAAGAAACTTGAGGGAAAGAAGGCATAACATGCACCAAGCGAGTCAGGAGAACACATCGCGTTAGCCCTCAAAGACATTGCAAACCAAGTGTTTCACTAATTAGGTGAAGTTTGCAAAATTGATTTTTCGAAGTGCAGAGACCAATCCTATGACAATGCTGGGAAATGTCACTGCATTATAAAGGCATGCAACAGAAAATTCTGGAATGTAATGAATATGCCATTTTCATACCAAGGTGCTGCATATTCACTTAATTTTGTAGGATGTATCACAATGGATTTTTGTCAAAAAAAAAGATTTTTTTCTTCTATTCAGATATTTTACAAATTTTTTGCCATCTCTATTCACCGATGAGCTGTTCATAGGCAATGATCAGCATTAAAATGTCTTTTTAATACCCACTGGGAAGCACATGCTAGAGCAACGAGCTCAATCCTGGACTCACACACTCAGATTCTAGGTGCCATAGAGAATATTGCTGAAGACCAGTCACAAAAAGGAGATACCAGAACAGAAGCTTAAAACGTCGCCAACAAAATGGAAACACAGCCCATATATTTATGTTTGTTATGTATAATAATATATTCCATCATTTTCATTTGACGAGTCAATTCTCCAAGATTCAGAAGTAAATTTATAGACATGCATAGATCTCTACCAGCTATTAACAAGATATTTACATAAGAGAATATTTTGAAAACACAATAAAACAAATACTGCCAAATACTGATTATCAAGCAGTTTATTGTTGCAGAAGCATTAAAAGAAACAAGTAAATGACAGAAATGCTCCAGAAGTACTGAGGGCCAGAGATCAATTTCACATAACCACCATCATTGACACACTTGAACCTTCCATGAAATGAAGGGTGATGATGTATGAAGTTCTTTCTGATATTTTTTCCCTTCTTAATGTGAATATAACTGATGAAGAATTCCTGAAGGTACCCAATAAATTAGCACAGGCTTATCCTGATGAGGAAACCCTGGTGGCACAGTGGGTAAGTGCTACGACTGCTAACCAAGAGGACGGCAGTTCAAATCCACCAGGCGCTCCTTGGAAACTCTATCGGGCAGTTCTACTCTGTCCTATAGGGGCGGGATGAGTCAGATTCGACTCGACGGCAGTGGGTTTGGTTTTTATCCTGATGACTTAAGATAAACCTTTATGGAGAAGTGCTACAATTTCATTCTTATGTTAGAATTAAGTTTAGAGATTCAAGACAAATTTTACTCATATAGGCGTGTAAACCAAAAAACCAAACCCACTACTGGTGAATTGATTTCAACACATAGCAACGCTATAGGACAGAGTAGAATTGCCCCCATAGGGTTTCCATGGAGCAGCTAATGTATTCGAACTGCCAAGCTTTTGGTTAGCAGCTGAGTTCTTAACCACTGCACCACCAATGCTCCAAATATACTCTGGCCCAGTAGTTCAAATGCAACAGCCGCTCCTTGAAAACCCTATGAGGCAGTTCTACTCTGACCTATAGGGTCATTATGCATCAGAATCGACTCCAACTCAACGGGTTTGTTCTGCCTACTGCCTCATCCCTATTTCATTTTCTCAGAGATAAGTTTCTCTGATAGGGTCAGATTCAGGAATGTGATGAAAAATGTCTCTTGTAGGAGGTGGGGCCAAGATGGCAGAGTAGTCAGATGCTTTGTGTAGCCCCTCTTATAACAAAGACCCGGAGAAGTAAATCGATTATATGTGACAATCTAGGAGCCCTGATCATCAAAGGTGAAGTTACAGAATTGGACTTAGTGGCAGGGGGAAGGGGACATGGTTCAGAAGCAGTGAGAGGTTGACAGACCGGACCCGGCAGAAACCAGTACCCTGCAGGCCGGATTGGATGGCACGTGCGGTGAGGCAAGCAGTGACGCTCAGGACATGTTTTTCACATCAGAAGAGACCGAGTGGTGGAAAGTCTACACAAGCCTCCATAAGCAGTGAAAAGCAGTGCTAAGTTGGCAAAAGATAAGTACATGCATTTAAAATGCCACACAAATCAAAAATCATCCCCTTTGGGAAGAACATCTCTCCCATTTACCTGCTTCCTCCCTCTCTGTTTTTAGTCTTGGACCAGCTTCAGCTATTTCTGGGTCCCCTGGGCCAGAAGTAGGAACTATCACATGCCCTGGAGCAGGAACAAACAACAAAAAATAATCTGCCAGCTTCCCTAAGCCAGGAACTCTGGGAAGGCACAGACATAAGGGGTCCAAGGACTCTGAATGCCTTTCACCCTCGCATAGACCTGTGTGGGCCCATTTCAACAGCATAGGCCCTTGTTAGCACACTACGACAGGGTATATACCTGAAGCCTATTTTCAACTCTATCAGCTATAAAGTAGAGTGGCAGATTTGTGATATTTGACAATGTTCTGCCAATTAAGCAGGGTCCTCACCTACCCACATCAGTGACCTGAGGGTTGGTGGCTCCATCCATGCCACCTAGCCACCCAATTCAGGAGTCCAGGAATAAGTGGTGAATCCCAGTCCTTACAACCAACAGCATTGGGTGCCCATGGTCTGGCTGCAAAACCCACCCACCTATGTGCTCTAGGGAACAGGGACATGCTTTCCTCCCAGACACTCAAGGGCAGTCATTCCCCCCACAGTAGCCAGACACCTGTACCTACACCAATCAACCCTGTCTATGTAGGACTGTAGGTGAGAGCCCACACCACACACTTGGTGACCAACCACCTGGACACCTGAGCTGAATGCATACAAGAAAAGTAAAATGGCTCCTAGGCTCACATACCTAGTAACAGCTCTGATCACCTGGTGACAGGATGGAAGAGCTTCAAAGGTGCCAATAATCAAACTAGCTCACCCAAGCAGCCTATTTGGGCATATCAAAATAAAACAAGACGCTAGGACACAGTACACCAAAAAAAAAAAAAAAAAAAAAAAAACCCAGTGCCGTCAAGTAGATTCCGACTCAGTAAGCAAGCATAAAATAAATGAATATAATAACTCATTGATGGCTCAGAGACAAGTGTAAATATCAAATAACATAAAGAGGCAGACCATGATGGATTCAGGAAGCTCCCAAAACAACAAATCAAGAAATCTTCCAAATGAAGAGAAATTCCAGGAATTACCAGAGGTAGAATTTAAAAGATTAATACACTGAGCTCTTCAAAAGATCTAGGAGGAGATCAGGCAAAACGAAGAACAAGCCAAGGAACACACAGATAAAACAAAAGAGGAACTTAAGAAGGTTATATAAGAGTATAAAGACAAATGTAACAGGCTGCAAGAATCCATAGAAAGATAGCAAGCAAATCCAAAAGAGTAACAATAAAATTTCAGAATTAGACAACTCAATAGAAAATGAGAGGAGCAGAATTGAGGCATTGGAAGTCAGAATTAGTGAGATTGAAGATAAAGTACTCGACACCAACTCATTTGAGGAAAAATCAGATAAAATAATTTTTTTAAATTGAAGAAACTCTAAGAATTATGCGGGACTCTATCAAGAGTGATTGGAACACCAGAATCAGGGCGGGGGGTGGAGGGATAACAGAAAACACAGGGAGAATTGTTGAAGACTTCTTGGCTAAAAACTTCACTGATCTTGTGAAAGATAAGAAGATATCTACCCAAGATGCTTACTGAACCCCACGCAAGGTAGATGCCAAGATAAAGTCACCAGGACATATTATAATTTTGCTTGCCAAAACCAAATATAAAGAGAGAATTTTAAGAGTAGCTAGGGATAAACAAAAAGTCACCTATAAAGAAGGGTCAGTAAGACTAAGCTCGGACTACTCAGCAGAAACCATGCAGGCAAGAAGGACATATACGAAGCCCTGAAGAAAAAAAAAAAAAATTGCGAGCCAAGAATTATATATCCAGCAAAACTGTCTCTCAAATATGATGGTGAAATTAGGACATTTCCAGATAAGCAAGTTTAGGGAATTTTTAAAAACCTAACCAATATGACAAGAAATAATAAAGGGAGTTCTCCAGTTAGAAAAGCAATAATATCAGGTAACAACCCAAGGCTAGAACACGAGACAGAACAACCAGATACCAACCCACGTAGGGACGTCACAAATAAATGAAAGCTAACACACTGAAAATATAGAAACAGAGACATCGATCTATAAAAGATGACAACATTAAGACAAAAAAGAGGGACTAAATAATGTAGTCATAGATCTTTCATATGGAGAGAAAGTCAAGATGATATAAAGACATAAAAGATTGGTTTAAATTTAGAAAAACAGGTAAATATTAAGGTAACCCAAAGGAAACTAACAATCCTACACATTAAAATAAAAAAAAAAGGAAAACATAAATTTTCAGCAAATACAAAAGCAGCAAGAAAAAGATGAAAGACTAAAAAGAAAAACGATTCAGCACAGAAAAAAATAAATTAGCAGTAAATACAAAGGCAACAAAAATGAAGAGGATGGAAAGAAAATGCACAAAGAACAACGACTCAAGAAAATTAAGTGGAATCAGGAAAATGTCAACAAGACATACACAAAAAAAGACGAAAATGACAGCACTAAACTCATAACTATGAATAATTATGATAAATGTAAATGGTTTAATTGCACCAATAAGGAGAGAGAGAGTAGCAGAATGGATTAAAAAACATGATCTGTCTGTATGCAGACTGCAAGAGACACACCATAGACTCAAAGACATAAACAAACTAAATCTCAAAAAATGGAAAAAAAATATATATATATATATCAAGCAGACAACAATAAAAAAATAAGAGTGGCAATATTAATCTCTGATAAAAGAGGCTTTAAAGTAAAATACACCACAAAGGAAAAGGAAATACACTATATAATGATTAAAGGGTCAATATACCAGGAGGACAAAATCATAATACTTCTATACCCAATGACAGGGCTTCAAAATACATAAAACAAACTCAAACAGCATTGAAAAGAGAAATAGCTCCACAATAATAGTAGGAGACTTCAACATACCACTTCTGATGACAGACAGGATATCCATAAAGAAGCTCAATAAAGACACAGAAGGTCTAAATACCACAATCAGCCAACTGATCTCATAGACTTATACACAACACTTCACCCAACGGTAGTCAAGTACACTTTCTTTTCTAACACTCATGGAGCATTCTTGAGAATAGACCACGTATTAGGCCACAAAGCAAGCATTAAAAGAATCCAAAACATCAAAATATTACACAACATGTTTCCTGACCATAAAGCCATAAAAGTCAAACCGCTGTAGTTATCATACATTTTAATTTCTTACATATTTTAAACCCAATAAAGTCTATTCTTATTATGTCATGCAGTCAGTAATCATCTATTTTTACCCATTTCATTAACTTTCATTCCTTCTTGCATCTTAAGCCTTTCACCTTATTTTCTTCCTGCTTGAAGAATACCTTTGGAATTTTCTTTAATGTGGGCATGCTGATGTTAACTTATCTAGGTTTTGTTTCTCTGAAAACAAAAGGTCTTTGCTTATTCATGAAGGATGTTTTTCCTCAGCACAAAATTCTGGGTTGCCACGTATTTTCTCTCTATAATTTAAATATACCATCTTATTGTCTTAGGGTTTTCACTAATTCTGTAGAGAAGTCATCAGCCAGTTTTTTTGTTTGTCCTTTAAAGATAATCTCTTCCATTCTTTAGTTGTGTTAAATTATTTGTTTTTTTGTGGGGTTTTTTGTCTTTAGCTTCAGCAGTCCTACTATGATGTACCTAGATACGAATTTCTTTGTATTTACCCTACATGGGTCTTATAAGGAAACCCTGGTGGCGTAGCGGTTAAGTGTTATGGCTGCTAAGCAAAAGGTCAGCAGTTCGAATCCACCAGGCGCTCCTTGGAAACTCTACGGGGCAGTTCTACTCTGTCCTATAGGGTCGCTTTGAGTCGGAATCGACTCGCTGGCAGTGGCTTTGTTCTTTTTTTTTTTGGTTTGGGTTTTGTAAGTCTTCTAGGATCTGTGACTTGATATCTTTAATTATTTGAAGAAAATTCTCAGCCATAATCTCAGTTTTTCTGCCTCATTCTTTTTCTTCCTTCTTAAAGTATCTTATGCTAGATATTCTCATCGTATTCTCTCTATCTTATTCCTTTTTATATTATATATATCTTTCCTTTTGTCTATGCCTCTATTTTCTTCCAACGTATCTTCCAGTTCACTAAATCTCTTCAGCATTTTTAATCTGCTGTTATATACATGCATTAAGATTTTAACTTCAGCTATAGTTTTCAGTTGACTTTCTAAGTTGATCTTTTTCTTAGTTTCTAGTTTTTTGCCAAATTTCTAAGTCTTGCCTTTATTTCTTTGAACATAATAGAGTTATTTCAGTGTCTTTGTCTGATAGCTCCAATATCTAGTTTTTCTGTGGATCTCATTCTGTTATTTGTTGTTTCTCCAGGTTTCACTTTTTTCTTTCTTTTTTTAAAAAATTGTTGATTATATTCGAGAGGCGAGGCCAAGATGGCAGAGTAGTGAGACGCTGACAGTGATCCCTCTTACAAAAAAGACACGAAAAAACAAGCGAAGCGATTATATTTATGACAAGCTAGGAGCCCTGAACATCAAAGGTAAAGTTAGAAAACGGACTCAGCGGCAGAGGGAGGGAGAGACTATTCAGAAGTGGAGAGGAGTTACTGGACCTGAACAGCCAGGAACCCTCAGGCACCATTCCCTGGAGCGACTGCAGTGGGGCTGGCAGTGGCCTTCCACAGGCGTTTAGCTCAGGGAAGGACAGCAAGTTGCACAGACTACTCACACCTCCAGAACAAGAGAAGAACGGCACTCTCAGCAAAAGCTAATTACTTGTGTTTATTTTACCACGCTCCCAACCCCCAAGCCGGCTTCAGTGGCTGTCAACTTCCCTGGGCCTGAGATAGGCCCTGGTACCACTCTGAGCCATTCTTCCGTCCTTGAAGAAGGTATAAGTTCACAACTGGGGGAAAGATAATCTGCCAGCTCAATTAAGCTGGGGAGCTCAGGACACAAGCAGCTCTTGTTCAGGCACAGACAGTCCATGGGCTTTGAATACCTTTCACCCCACCATGGACCTGTGTGGGCCCATTTCAGGAGAATAGGCCCTTGTTGCCAGACTGCATCTGTTTCAGCTGGACGGTGGAAAGATGGGTGTTTGATGTTTGACACCGCTTTGCCTATTAAACAGGGTCTTCACCTACCCACATCAGGGGCCTAAGGACTGGTGGCCCCACCCACCATACCTAGCCACCTGTGACAGGGCTCCAAGGGTAAGTAGTACCTCCCAGAACTTACAACCAAAAGCATTGGGTACCCACTGCCCTTCTGCAGAACCCACCCGTGTGCTCTACAGAACAGGGATGCACTTTCCTCACAGACACTCAGAGGACAGCTGTCAGACCCCTGCCTTGATCAGAGCCTGACCCCCTACTGCAGCCAGATACTTCTGCCTACACCAATAACCCCTGCCCCTCTAAGACTGTAGGACAGAGCCTGTACCTTACACTTTATGACCAACTACCTGGGCACCTGAGTTGAATCCATACAAGAAAAGTAAATGAACTCCTAGGCTCATATACCTGGTAACAGTGCTAGCCATCTGGTGATAGTACATTAGAGCTTCGAAGGTGAAAATAATCAACCTAGTGCACTCAAGCAGCTTATCTGGGTATACCAAAACTAAACAAAGCAAGAAGGTAGGATACAAAAAGCAAGCATAAAATAAACTAATACAATAACTTATAGATGGCTCAGATAAGTCGATATCAAATCACATAAAGAGGCAGACACGGGGGCAGGACCAAGATGGCTCACTAGGTAGAAGCTTCTGCTCATCCCTCTTGAAACAAACACTCAAAAAACAAATGAATCACTTACATAAAGGACAATCTACAAACCCTGACCATCAAACACGGAACTAAGGAGTTGACCTGAGTGACAGGGAAGTGAAAAGTCACACTGCAGCAGGGACCGCTTCCAGAGCCAGTGTCCCATGCCGCCGCCTGGAGCCCTCATGGTTCCCTGGTGCCAGAGTGGTGGGGCTGATTGTAGCTTACTGAGACAGGGAAGCACGGATGTAGGCCTAACCTTCAGGACCAACCTCGGAGGGGACCCAGACAGCACACGCAGGCTCCACACAGACGCGGCTGACAGGGAAATGAAAAACCATGGGGAAGCAGCGACTGGTTTTGGAGCCTGGAGTGCAGGGTCCCAGAAAGGAAACCTTGGTGCTGGGCTTTGGAATAAGTGTGGGGGAGCTGATTGCGTCTTCCTGAGACGTTGTGATCATGGATGCAGCCCTAACCCTCTGAGACAGTCTCAGCAGGGATACAGCCAGCACACACAAGCTGCACAATGCTCTGGAATCTCAGAAAAAACAGTCCTCACCAAACAACATAAGTAACTTTCTATATTTTGCTAGGCTACTCTCTTCTATATATCTGATTCCACCCCTCATTGCCCCAGCCAGCTTCATTAACATTGGAATTCCCTGTGCCAGAGAGTGAAGTGCACTGCTGGATTTTTTTTCTTCTTTCTTTTCTAACCCATTCTCCTGGCCTGAGAAAAGCAGCATTTAGCCATCAAAGAAAAAATCCTTCCCTGACTTCCCTAAACTGAAATTAACAATACAGAATCAGCTCCATCCAGGCATTAAGAGACCCATAGTCTTTGGCTTTCACCCTACAGGTAACTAGGTGGCTATTATAATGCAAAGGCAATTCTGATAGAGATCTCACCATAATTGTTTTAGCTCAGCAGTGGAAAGGCAAGTTTTGGAGGTCAGATACCTCTGTACCTATTAAACAGAGCCCTCACTGATCCACACCAGCGAAAAGAGGGCTGAGACTCCACCCACACCACCTAGCCACCTGCTAGAGGGGTCTGAGAATAGTGACGTCTACCCAAGCATTGGGTGCCTAAGATACAGCTGCAGAGCCCACCCACCAGAGCGCTCTAGAGAATAGAGCCACACTTACCTCACTGACACTTGAAGGAAGACTGTCAGCATCCTGCCCTCCTCGAAATGTGACCCCCTGACACTAATAGAAACTGGTGCATACAACCATCACCACTACTCCTCTAAGATAATAGGTGAGAGGCTACACCACACACTAGGTAACCAGCTATGAGGACACCTGAGCTGATTCTATTCAAGAATAGTGAATGGACTCATACGCTTATACACCTGGTAACGGCTCAGGGAAGCTGGTAACAGGATGTAAGTGACTCAAAAGCTACAGAAATCATGATACCACAATCTAGTAGCCCATCTGGGTGTACTGCAACAAAACAAAACAAGAAGATAAGACTCAGTGAGCAAATATAAAATATTACAATATCTTATAAATGGCTCAGAGACAGCAGTCGACATCAAATCACATGAAGAAGCAGACCGTGATTCCTTCTACAAACCCCCAAATCAAAGAATCAAAATCATTCCCGGACGTAGATACAGTCCTAGAATTGCCAAATGTAGAATATAAAAAAATTATATACAGAATGCTTCAAGACATCAGGGATGACCTCACAAATGAAATAAGGCAATCTACAGAAAAAGCCAAGGAACACACGGATAAAGCAGTTGAAGAAATCCAAAAGATTATTCAAGAACATAGTGAAAAAAATAATAAGCTGTAAGAATCCATAGCGACACAGCATTCAGAAATCCAAAAGATTAACAATAAAGTCACAGAATCAGACAATTCAATAGGAAGTCAGAGTGGGGGAGCTGGAGGATAAGACAATTGACACAAATATAGTTGAAGAAAAGTCAGATAAAAGAATTTAAAATTATGAAGAAACCCTAAGAATCATGGCAAACTCTATCCAGAATAATTTGCATGTGATTGGAGTTCCAGAACAGGGAGGGATAACAGAAAATACAGAGAGAATAGTGGAAGATGTGTTGGCAGAAAAATTCCCTGGCATCGTGAAAGATGAAAAGATATCTACCCAAGATGCTCATCGAACCTCATACAAGATAGATACCAAACGAAAATCACCAAGACATATCATCAAATCTGCCAAAATCAAAGATAAAGAGAAAATTTTAAAAGCACCCAAGGATAAACGAAAAGTTACCTACAAAGGAGAATCAATAACTTTGCACTACTCGGCAGAAACCATGCAGGCAAGAAGGCAATAGGATGACATATATAGAGCACTGAAAGAGGAAAAACTGTCAGCCAAGAATCATATATCCAGCAAAACTCTAAAACATGAAGGTGAAATTAAGATATTTACAGATAAACACAAGCTTAGAGAATCTGAAAAAATGAACCAAAACTGCAAGAAGTACTGAAGGAAATTCTTTGGTCAGAAAATCAATAACATCAGATACCAACACAACACAAGGTCACAGAACAAAACATCCTGATATCAATTCAGATAGGGAAATCACAAAAACAAAATAAGATTAATTAAAAAAAAATTACTCAAAATAGGGAATCACTGATGTCATTATGTAAAAGATTACAATAGTCAAAAAAGAGGGACTAAATACAGGAGGCATATATCTTACATATGGAGAAACAAGTTAGATTTTTACTTAGTCAAAATGGGGTAAATATTAAGGTAACCACAATGAGGTCTAACAATTCCATACTTCAAAATAAAAACCAAGATAAACATAACGACTCACCAAAATAAATTCAACTACTATAAAAAGGAGGAACACACATTCTACAAAGAAAAACTCAGCACAAAAAAGTAAATGGAAAAATGAAATTGTCAAAAACAGGCATCAAAATGACAGCACTAAACTCATACTTATCTAATTACACTTAATGTAAATGGACTAAATTCACCAATAAAGAGACAGAAAGTTGCAAACTGGATTAAAAAACACGATCAGTCTGTATGCTGCATAAAAGAGACACACCTTAGACTTGGAGACACAAATAAACTAAAACTGAAAGGATGGATAAAAATATATCAAGCAAATAACAATCAAAAAAGAGCAGGAGAGGCAATATTAATTTCCGACAAAATAGACTTTAAAGTTAAATCCACCACAAAGGATAAAGAAGGACACTACATATGATTAAAGGGACAATTTACCAGGAAGATATAACCATATTAAATATTTATGCACCCAATGACAGGGCCACAACATTCATAAAACAAACGTTAACAGAATTAAAAAGTGAGACAGACACCTCCACAATTATGGTAGGAGACTTCAACACAACCCTCTCGGTAAAGGGTAGGAAATGTAGTAAGAAGCTCAATAGAGACACGGAAGATCTAATTGCTACAATTAAACAACTTCACTTCATAGACTTATACAGAACACTCCACCCAACAGCTGCAAACTATAATTTCTTTTCTAGTGCACATGAAACATTCTCTAGGATAGATCACATATTAGGTCATAAAACAAGCCTTTACAGAACGCAAAACATTGAAATATTACAAAACATCTTCTCTGAACAAAAGACCATAAAAGTAAAAATCAATAACAGAAAAACCAGGGAAAAGAAATCAAATGCTTGGAAACTGCACAATACCCTGCTCAAAAAAGACTGGGTTATGGAAGACCTTAAGGAGGGAATAAAGAAATTCACAGAATTCAACGAGACTGAAAACACTTCCTATGAAAACCTTTGGGACACAGTGAAAGCAGTGCTCAGAGGTCAATTTATATCAACAAAGGCACACATATTAAAGAAGAGCCAAAATGAAAGAACTGTCCCTACAACATGAACAAACAGAAAGAGAGCAACAAAAGAAACTATCAGGCACCAGAAGAAAGCAAAAAATGAAAACTACAGCAAAATTAAATGAATTAGAGAACAGAAAAATAATTCAAAGAGTTAACAAGGCCAAAAACTGCTTCTTTGAAAAAATTAACAAAATTTATAAACCACTGGCCAGACTGACTAAAGAAATACAGGAAAAGAAACCAATAACCCGAATAAGAAATGGGATGGTCCATATCACAACAGATCCAACTGAAATTAAAACGATCATGTCAGATTACTACAAAAAATCGTTCTCTAGCAAATTTGAAAATCTAGAAAAAATGGATGAATTCCTAGAAAAACACTACCTACCTAAACTAACACAAACTGAAGTAGAACAACTAAATAGACCCATAACAAAAAAAGAGATTGAAAAGGTAATGAAAACACTCCCCAAAAATAAAGTTCTGGCCCTGACGGCTTCACTGCAAAGTTCTACCAAACTTTCAGGGAAGACTTACCACTACTACTGAAGGTATTTCAAAGCATAGAAAAGGAAAGAATACTACCTAACTCCTCCTACGAAGCCAGCATAACCCTGATACCAAAACCAGCTACAGATAACACACAAAAAGAAAATTACAGACCTATATCCCTCAAGAACATAGATGCAAAAATCCTCAAGAAAATTCTAGCCCATAGAATTCAACAACATATCAAAAAAATAATCCACCATCACCAAGTAGGATTTATACCAGGTATGCAAGGTTGTTTCAATATTAGAAAAACAATTAATGTTATCCACCACATAAAAAAAAGACAAGAACCACATAATTTTATCAATTGATGCAGAAAAGGCATTTGACAACGTCCAACACCCACTCATGATAAAAACTCTCAGCAAAATAGGAATAGAAGGAAAACTCCTCAACATAATAAAGGGTATTGATACAAAGCCAATACCCAGCATCATCCTAAATGGAGAGAGCCTGAAAGCATTTCCCTTGAGAATGGGAAACAGACAAGGATCTCCTTTATCACTGCTCTTATTCAACATTGTGCTAGAGGTCCTAGCCAGAGGAACTGGGCTAGACAAAGAAATAAAGGGCATCCAGACTGGTAAGGAAGAAGTAAAATTATCTCTATTTTCCAACGACATTATCTTATACACAGAAAACCCTAAGGAATCCTCAAGAAAACTATTAAAACTAATAGAAGGATTCAGCAGAGTTTCAGGTTACAGTATAAACATACAAAATCGGTTGGATTCCTCTACACCAACAAAAACAACATTGAAGAGGAAATCTCCAAATGAATACTATTCAGAGCAGCCCCCAAGAAGATAAAATACTTAGGAATAAACCTTACCAAAAATGTAAAAGAGCTATACCAAGAAAACTACAAGGTACTACTGCAAAAAAACAAAAGGGACCTAAGTAATTGGAATAACATACCTTGCTCATGGATAGGAAGACAACATTGTAAAATTGTCCATTCTACTAAAAGCCATCTATAGACGCAATGTGCTTCCGATCCAAATTCCAATGACATTTTTTAAAAAGATGGAGAAACAAATCACCCACTTCATATGGAAGGGAAAGAAGTCGCGGATAAGTAAAGCATTACTAAAAAAGAACAAAGTGGGAGGACTCACTCTGCCTGATATTAGAACCAATTATACTGCCACAGTAGTCAAAACAGCCTGATACTGGTACAAAAATACACACGTAGACCAATGCAACAGAATTGAGAATCCAGATATAAATCCATCCACATATGAGCAGCTGATATTTGCCAAAGGCCCAGTGTCAGTTAATTGGGGAGAAGATAGTCTTTTTAACAAATGGTGCTGGTGTAACTGTAACTCCATCTGCAAAAAATCAAACAGGACCCATACCTCACACCATGCACAAAAACTAACTCCAAATGCATCAAAGACCTAAACATAAAATCTAAAACGATAAAGATCATGGAAGAAAAAATAGGGACAACACTAGGAGACCTAATACATGGCATAAACAGAATACAAAACATTACTAAAAATGACGAAGAGAAACCAGATAACTGGGAGCTCCTAAAAATCAAACACCTATGCTCATCTAAAGACTTCACCAAAAGAGTAAAAAGAGCACCTACAGACTAGGAAAAAGTTTTCAGCTAAGACATCTCCACCTGGTGCCTGATCTCTAAAATCTACATGACTCTGCTAAAACTCAACCACAAAAAGATAAACAACCCAATTAAAAAATGGGCAAAGGATATGAACAGACACTTCACTAAAGAAGACATTCAGGCAGCTAACAGATACATGAGAAACTGCTCTCGATCATTAGCCATTAGAGAAATGCAAATCAAAACTACAATAAGATTCCATCTCACTCCAACAAGGCTGACATTAATCCAAAACACACAAAATAATAAATGTTGGAGAGGCTGTGGAGAGACTGGAACACTTATACACTGCTGGTGGGAATGTAAAATGGTATACAACCACTTTGGAAATCAATTTGGCGCTTCCTGAAAACCTAGAAATAGAACTACCATACAACCCAGCAATTCCACTCCTCGGAATACATTCTAGAGAAATAAGAGCCTTTAAACAAATAGATATATGCACATCTATGTTTACTGCAGCACTGTTTACAACAGCAAAAAGATGGAACCAACCAAGGTGCCCATCAATGGATGAATGGATAAATAAATTATGGTATATTCACACAATGGAATACTACACATCGATAAAGAACAGTGACGAATCTGTGAAATACTTCATAACATGGAGAAACCTGGAAGGCATTATGCTGAGTGAAATTAGTTGCAAAAGGTCAAATAGTGTACAAGACCACTATTATAAGATCTTGAGAAATAGTTTAAACTGAGAAGAACATATTCCTTTGTTTTTACAAGAAGGGGGAGGGAGGGAGGGTAGGAGAGGGGTATTTACTAAAGAGATCGACAAGAACTACTTTGGGTGAATGGAAGGACAACACTCAACACAGTGGAGGTCAGCACAACTGGACTAAACCAGAGCAGTTTCCTGAATAAACTGAATGCTTCGAAGGTCAGCAAAGCAGGGGCAGAGGTTTGGGGACCATGGTTTCAGGGGACATCTAAGTCAACTGACATAATAAAATCTATTAAGTGAACATTCTGCATCCCACTTTGAAGAGTGGCATCTGGGATCTTAAATGCTAGCAAGCAGCCATCTCAGATGCATCAATGATTCTCAACCTATCCGGATCAAGGGAGAATGCAGAACACCAAGAACATAAGATAATAACGAGACCAACAGACAGAAAGGACTACATGAACTAGAGACTACATCATCCTGAGACCAGAAGAACTAGATAGTGCCGGGCCACAACCAATGACTTCCCTGACAGGGAACGTAACAGAGATCCCTTGAGGGAGCAGGAGAACAGTGGGATGCAGACCCCAAATTCTCATGAAAAGACCAGACTTAATGGTCTGACTGAGACTGGAAGGACCCCAGTGATCATGGGCCCTACACCTTCCGTTTACCCACTACAGGAACCCTCCCCAAAGCCAGTTCATCAGACATGGATTGGACTAGACATTGGGTTGGAGAGGGATGCTGGTGAGGCGTGAGCTACTTGGTTTGGGTGGACACTTGAGACAATGTTGGCATCTCCTGCCTGGAAGGGAGATGGGTGGGTAGAGGGGCTTAGAAACTGGCAAAATGCTCACGAAAAGAAAGAGTGGAAGGAGGCAGTGGGCTGTCCCATTGTGGGGAAAGTAATTGGGAATATGCAACAAGTTGTGTGTAAGTTTTTATGTGAGAGACTGGCTTGATTTGTAAACTTTCACTTAAAACACAATAAAAAGTAAAAAAAAAAAAAAAGCTGACCCATGATTGCTTCAACAAGCTTTCAGAACAAAGACTCAAGGAATCTTCTGGATGAAGGTGCAATCCTGGAATTACCAGATGCAGAATACAAAAGATTAATATACAGAACTCTTAAAGACATCAGGAAGGAAATGAGGCAAAATGCAGAACAAGTCAAGGAATACAAAGATAAAGCAGCCGAAGAAATTAAAAAGATTACTCAAGAACGTAATTAAAAATTTAATAAGCTGCAAGAAACCATACAGAGACTGCAATCAGAAATTCAGAAGATAAACAATAAAATTACAGTATTAGAAAACTCGATAGAAAGTAAGAAGAGCACAACTGAAGAACTGGAAGGCAGAATTACTGAGATTGAAGATAAAACACTTGGGACCAATATATTTGAAGAGAAAGCAGATAAAAGAATTTTAAAAAATGAAGAAATCCAAAGAATCATGTGGGACTTTATCAAGAGAAATAACTATGAGTGATTGCAGTACCAGAACAGGGAGGGCTAACAGAAAATACAGAGGGAACTGTTGAAGATTTGTTGGCAGAACTTCCCTGATATCATGAAAGATGCTCATCGAATTCCACATAAGGTAGATCTCAAAAGAAAGTGACCGAGACATATAATAATCAAACTTGCCAAAAACAAATACAAAGAGAATTTTAAGAGAGGCTAGGGATAAAGGAAGTCACCAACAAAGGAGAGTAAATAATAATAAACGTGGACTACTCAGCAGAAATCATACAGGCGAGAAGGCAAAGGGATGACTTATATAAAATATTGAAGGAAAAAAATTGCCAGCCAGGAATCAAATCAGCCTGGCCCTCTGGCCTTCTGGCCCTCTGGCCTTAGCGCTCTAACTGTAGCCCCTAAGCCCTAAGCCCCAAGCCCCAAAGCCCCTAAGACACTAAGCCCTTAGGTTCTAACCACCAAGGCCCTAAACTCTAACACTAACCCAAACACTAACCCCTATACCCTAAACCCTACAACCTAAACACCTACACCCCAAAACACTACACACTAAAATCATACACTCTAAACCCTATACTCTAAGCCGAAAACCCTAAACCCAAAACTCAAACCCCAAAGCCCAAACCGTAAACCTAACCGTAAACCCTAAACGCTAACACCTAACCCTAAACCCTAACCACCCTAACTCTAACAGCCCTAACCCTAACTACTCTACCCCTAACCCTCAAACCCTAACCCTCTAACACTAACCTGAAACCCTAATCTGAAACCCTAACCCTCTAACTCTAACCCTGTAACCCTAGACCTAAACCTAACCCCAACCCCCAAAAACAACCCCAAACCCTAAACCTCAAATCTCTAGCCCCAAACCTAAGAATGAGCCTAAGCCTAACCCTAACACTTAATCCTAAACCATAACACTTAAAACCCTAACATGCAAAACCCTAACAACTTTAGCCCTAATATATTTAACCCTAATACCCTAAATGCCAAAACCCTAAACACTAACACCCTTAACCCCAACCCCTAACCCCTAAACCCTAACTTAAACCCTAAACCATCTAACCCTCTAACCCTAATACCCTAACCCTAAATCCTAAAACCTAAACCCTAACCCCAGCCCCCAGCCCTAACCCTCACTCTAAGCCTTAAACCCTAAACCCTAAGCCCTAAACCCTAGGTTCTAAACCCTAAGCCCTAAATATAACCTAAATCCTAAAACCCTAAAGTCTAAGCCCTAAGGCCTAAACCTAACTTTCTAACCCTAAATCCTAAAACCTTACCCCAAACCCATCCCAAACCCCTAAACCTGAACCCCTAAACCCTAGCCCTAACCTCTAACCCTAAACCTCTAAACCATACCCCTAATCCTCTAACCCTAAACCTCTAACCCTAACTCTCTAACCCTAACCACAACACCAACCCCAACCTCTGAACCCCGAAACCCTAACCCCCTAACCCTAAGCCTCTGAACTCTAAGCCTAAACCCTCTCACCCTAAACCCTAACCTTCACCCCCTCACCCCCTCACCTTCTCACTCCCTCACTCTATAATCTTCTCAACCTCTAACCCCTCACCTTAACTCCCTCAATCTCTAACCCCCAACCCTCTACACCCCAGGCCTCTAACACCCACCCTCTAACCCCAAACCACAAATCCCAAACAAACCCAACACCAACCCCAACCCTAAACCTAAACCCTAACAACTAAAACGTAACCCAAACCCTAATGACTAAACCCCCAAAACGCTAAACCCCAAAATGCAACCCCTAACACCTAACCTGTAACTCCAAACTTTAACCTCAAAAACTAACCCTAAACCTAACACCTAACCCCAACCCAAAAACCCTAACCGAAAAACCCTAACTCTAAACTCTAACCCCCAAACCGTAAACCCTAACCCCAAACCCTAACAACCCTAACTCTAACAACCCTAACCCTAACATCCCTAACCCCAAACCCTAACCTTTTTTGTTAGCAGCCGTAGCACTTAACCACTAGCCACCAGGGTTTCCATGAGCAGTCACAGGAATAGACATATGCACACCCGTGTTCACTGTGACATTATTCACAGTAGCAAAAAGATGGAAACAACCTCAGTGCTCATCCACAGAGGAACGGATAAACAAACTACGGTACATACACACAGTGGAACACTACACGACAAAAAAGACCAATAATGAATCTCTGAAACATCTCACACCATAGATGAACATGGAGCACATCACACTGACTAAGTCAATCACAAAACAACATATACACTAAGAGACCACTATCATAAAAACCCATGAAAAATTTACACGCAGAAACAATCCTTGATGTTCACCAGGGAGACAAAGAGGGTAGAGAAAAGCCAACTAAACAATAACCAAAAAAACCAAAACCCACCTCCGTCGAGTCGATTCCAGCTCACAGAGACTCTATAGGACAGATCAGAACTGCCCCATAGAGTTTCCAAGGAGTGCCTGGTGGATTCGAACTACAGACCTTTGGTTAGCACCGGTGGGTCTTAACCACTACACCATCAGGGTTTCCAACCAAACAACAGATATGTGGTAACTCTGGTGAAGGACGAGACGGTACACAAGACTGGGGAATCAACCTCAGCCTCACTCTAACCCTAACCATAACCTTAAACCACTTGTGCCCTAGCCTAGTAACCCCAGCCCTAACCCCAAACCCCAACCACCTAAAACCTATACCCCTAAACCTAACTCCCAAACCTCTAACCCCCAAACCTGAACCCCTAACACCAAACCCTAACCCCTAACCCTAATCCACCAACCCTTCTGCATCTCTGGGCCTCTCGACTCTCCGTCTATTTTCTCCCTCCAAATCCTACTAACACTCAGTGGAATTTTGAAGTTTCAGCTGTGCTTTGCTTCTTGTTGTCTCCACCGGTCCCATCAAGGCACTGCATCATTTATTTGCTCTGCTTCACTATTGAGTTCCAAAACCATGGCTTAGAATCACCTGACACTGAACCTCAGCGATTCGGCGCAAGGCCGCGAGAGGGCGTGCGCACCGCCGGTTCTGTTCTGCCCACCAGACACTCCGAGCATGGGAACCTCCTGGACCTAAGCCGGGACGACCTGGGTACCGCTCCAGTGGCGATAGCAGAAGCTTTTTTTCCCCAGGGACCCAACGCCCCAGGGCGCTCTCTCAATACTCCCATTATGATTATCCTAACCCACTCCTTCTGCGCGACCTAGTGAGTCCTCGACCAGGCCCGGACTTCACGACCCGCACCCCCCTGCCGTGGTCACGTACAGGAACCTGTAGGGCCGCGCCCTCCCCACTCAAGCTCTGCCCCTCCACACCCTGATGCCCTGCAGGCCTCTACTAGGTCCCCGCCCAGGGGAGAGCTGTCGCCCCGCACGGGATGGGGGGACACGAGTGAACATTCGGAAACCACCCCCCAGGCACGAAGCCCACTGCCCCTATTGAGGCCATGTGAGCAGGACTGCCCCGCCGACTGGAGCCTGCAGGGCATCACTCACGTTTGTCAGCTTCTCACCGCCCTCTGGGGGCTCGGGTTCCCAGAGCAGCCAATCCCCCTGGGGCGGGGGGCGGTCCGTCCGCAGGGGCTGGAACATGGGGTTGGTGCCCATGGCTGGAGCTCTTAAAACCCTTATAAACCCTCATAAACCGTCAGCTCCAGACCTTCAAAAGTCAGCCCGAAAGACACCTAATCTCCAACCTAAAAAAAAAAAACCACACCTGTTGCCATCGAGTCAATTCTGACTCATAGCGACCCTATAGGACAGAGTAGAACTGCCCCACAGAGTTTCCAAGGAGCGCCTGGTGGATTCAAACTGCCAACCTTTTGGCTAGCAGCCTCAGCACTTAACCACTACGCCACCAGGGTAACCCACTGAACCCACTGCCACCAGGGTAGAGGCTCCAAATCCCGCCAGTGTGAGGAACCCTCATATCCCCTCAGCACCAGAGACCGCGTCCACAGCGACCGATACACAGCGCCGCACAAACCTTTAACTTAACAAACAACCTGGTTGCTCAGGACCCCTTCCTGCTACCCCCACCCCCGCCACCCAGAGGGGGAGCGGGACCCGGCATCCACACTGTTAACACACACTGAGTCGCTGCTTCCACAAGGAATAGGATCCCCGCGCTGCTCCACAGATTCCCAGGACCCCTTCCTTTCCAGGTGGGGCCGGGGCCGTGCCGACGCCCCAGCCCCGAGAGTAGACCAGCCGAGCGCGGACGAGGGCGCGGGTTGCCTCAGCCTCCCAGGCACAGCGCCCAAAACAGTAAGGGGCAGCAGGGCCTTGGGCGGGGGATCCCTCTCTCCCCTGTCCCTGGCACCCTAAGGAGTCTGGTGGGGGTGGGACGACAAAAGGGGGCGAGTGCCCCGCTGTCAGTCTGGAATCTCACCCCCCCGGGGGAACTCTGGGCCTTGGTTTCCCCCCTGGCACAGGGAGCAGGTGGGGGGCGGGGGCGGGGCAGGCGCCCATCCCCCAGCTTGGCCGGCAAACCCGCCCCGGGCAGAGTAGGGACCTGGGCGCAGCCCTGGACACGGCCTTTCTCCCCATGCCTTCAAGCCCCCAGGCCCGAGGGCACTCCGCAGCTGGATCCCCCCCCCCGCAAATCCACGGGGATGCAAATTTCGCAGACCAGCTGCGTCTCCCGGGCCAGAGGCTCCCTCTCGCAGCCCCTAGAGTGGCTGCGTCCACCCGGCTCCGCGCCGTGTCCGCCCCTCGGGATCACTCGGGACGGGGTACGCCTGAGGGGGCAATGCAAGCTGCTAACCCAACCTCCGGACTCTCCAACCTCTGGAGCACACGGGATGCTAGCACTGGGAACCGCCCTCCTGGTGCCTTCCCTCCAGACCTTCGAGGGGCCGGGCTTGTTCAGTCTGGGAGCGGGTCCCTCCACCCACCTGCCCGAGTTTCATACCTTTCAGAGAACACAGCACGGAAAGCAGCACGAACAGCATCCTCTCTAAGGTGCGCCAACATCCCGGGCCCCTCACCACCCGTCCCAGCGCTTCCGGGAGTAACAGGCTGGACGGCTTGGAACATGGCTGCCGGCCCCGCCCGGCGGCCCGGGTTGAGGGCGGGCGTGGTGGGGTTGGGCCTCCAGAGGGGAGGGTGGGGTCTAGAAGCAAGGACAACAACAAGGTGTGAGGGGTGAGGAGACGGGAGACGTCAGGAGAGGGCCCTCTCGCGCGCAGAGTTAAGTATTGGAGGTACAACGGTTAAGTGCTTGGCTAACTGAAAGGTGGGCCGTTGGAACCCACCAGCTCAGGGGTTGAAAAGATCTGGAGATGGGCTCCCATAAAGATTCTAACCAAACAAAATCCCAAACCAGTTGCTGTTGAATCAATTCTGACTCAGAGTAGAACTGCCCCACAGGGTTTCTGAGGCTATAAGTCTTTACAGAAGCAGACTGCCATGTCTTTCTGCAAAGAAGCAACTGGTGGATTTGAACTGTCCACCCTTTGGTTAGCAGCCGAGCTCTTAACCACGGGTGCCACCAGGGCTGCGCCATAAAGACTGCAACCTAGGAAACCTTGTGAGGCAGTTCTAAGTTGTCATACAGGGTTGATATGAGTTAGAATCTCTTGATGGCACACAACCATGATTGTACTAAGAAAAATTCCTCCAAGCATCTGTCTACATGACCCCTGAAGCACACATCCATGCGTGCTATCAAAGCAGTGCGGCCAAAGACAGGAAATTGGAATAGAGACATTATAGACTGCACAGTGAAAAGTGATTTCTGAGGGGCGTGCAGCTCAAGTGGAGGAGGTAGCATACAACTAAATGCCCTTCTACTTCTATTGTTCAATAGTCTTGAGAAAGAATGTGTCCCAGGAATTAACTGTAGCCCAGGAGAACTTGAAGACAGCAAATACAGAGGACCGGTCAGGATGCTTCTGCAGTGGTCAGGGTGAGGAGTGACGGTGGAAGTGCAGGTGGGAACAGTGGGCAGGCTTGAGGTGTAATCTGGAGATTGAGCTGCCAAGAATTGCTGGTGGATCAGATGTATGGGATGAGGGGAATGGAGAATCAAAGGTGACTTCTGGAATTCAGGCTACCACGAGAGCATGGTCACCAGAGCCATCCTCTACCACGTGGAAAACCATGGAGGAACAAACTTGAGAAAATGAGCAAAAGATTTTTTCTGGACATGTTAGATTTAGATGTCTGAGTTCGTCCAAGTGTGGAGAACAGTTCCCAGCTGTGGATACCACTCTGAGGTAGAGTAGTTTTCTGGGTTCTAAGAATTTGGAGATCAGCCTATAGCTGATTTGAAAGCCACTGGTGGTGCGATGATTATGCATTTGGGTGCTACCAAAAGGTCTGCAGTTTGAATCTACCAGTCGCTCCTTGGAAACCCTGTGGGGAAGCTCTACTCTGTCCTATAGGGTCCCTATGAGTCAGAATCCACTCGACAGTGACTTTTTTGTTTTGTTTTAATACTAAGCTCAGAAAAGTTGTGTGTCAGGGTTGTATTTTTTCACAATACTTATTCAAGCAGTTCAAATCTACCAGCCACTCCTTGGAAACCCTATGGGTCAATTCTACTCTGTCCTTTAGGGTCGCTATGAGATAGAATTGACCCAACAGCAAAGGACTTAGAACTTGGACTTAGAGGAGCCCTTTCTTTCTCAAAGCTGAAAGTTTTACTTCATACTTTTTAAAAACTGCCATGTCTCGTGCTACACGGCTACCCTTACAGGAGCATTTTTGGTGCTAACTTGACTTATTCTTGGTGAAGGGCTCTGTATTCATTTTCCAGGGCTGCCATAGTAAATTACCAAAAACTCAGTGTCTTTAAAAGACGTATAATCCATACAGTCCAAGAAGCTGGACTATAAGAAGAAGAAGGGGCACCAGGATTGGAGGAAGACTCGTTAACAGCTTAGACATGCAGATGACACAACCTTGCTTACCGAAAGTGAAGAGAACTTGAAGCACTTACTGATCAGGATCAAAGACTTCAGCCTTCAGTATAGATTACACTTTAACATAAAGAAAACAAAAATCCTCACAACTGGAACAATAAAAAAATCACAATAAACAGAGAAAGTACTGAAGTCGTCAAGGATTTCATTTTACTTGGATCCACAATCAACACCCATGGAAGCACACTTCGAGAAATCAAACGACATGTTTTATTGGGCAAATCTGCTACAAAAGACCTCTTTAAAGTGTTAAAAATCGAAGATGTCACTTTCAGGACTAAGGTGTGCCTGAACCGAGCCATGGTATTTTCAATCGCCTCATATGCAGCTAAAGCTGGACAATGAATAAGGAAGACAAAAGAACTGAAACTTGAATTATGATGTTGGTGAAGAATAATGAATATGCCATGGACTGCTAGAAGAATGAACACACCTGTCCTGGAAGAAGTACAGCCAGAATGCTCCTTAGAAAGGTAGGTAGCAAGACTTGGTCTCACGTACTCTGGACATATTATCAGGAGGGATCAGTCCCTGGAAAAACACATCCTGCTTGGTAAAGTAGAGGATCAGTGAAAAAGACAAAGATCCTCAATGAGACAGATTGAGACGGTGGCTGCAACGGTGGGCTCAAACATAGCAATGAGAAAGGCCCAGGGCTGGGCACTGTTCCGTTCTGTTGTACACAGGGTCGCTATGTGTTGGAACTGACCCAACAGCACCTAACAACAACATCATAAACTCACTGGATCTCCTGGGGATAGAATGTCTTATTCACTGTAGAATAGATAGAGTTTGTTTGTTTACCATATTTACTAATGTTGTGATTTACGTTTGATAACTTCCACATTCTGTTGGATCGCTTTTCTTTGGAATGGACACAAACATGCATCTCTTGCAGTCTGTTGGCCAGGTAGCTAGCTTCCAAATTTCTTTGCATGGTGGAGTGAGCATCTGCAGTGCTGCATCTGTTTGTTGAACCAACTCAGTGGGTATTCTGTCAGCTCCTGGAGCCTTGTTTTTCGCCAGTGCCTTCAGTGTAGCTTGGACTTCTTGCTTCACTACTACCAGTTCTTCATCATATGCCACCTCATGAAACGACTGAAAGTCGACCATTTCTTTTGGTACTGTGACTCTGTGTATTCTTTCCATCTTTTGTGTGTGTGTGCTTTAAGTGAAACTTTACAAATCAAGTCAGTCTCTCATACAAAAATTTGTATACAGCTTGCTATGTACTCCTAGTTCCTCTCCCACTAATGAGACAGCACACTCCTTCTCTCAGCCCTGTATTCCCCGTGTCCATTCAGCCACTTTCTGTCCCCCTCTGCCTTCTCACCTCCCCTCCAAACGGGAGCTGCCCACATAGTCTCATGTGTCCACTTGAGACCAGAAGGTCACTCCTCACCACTATCATTTTCTATCCTATAATCCGGTCCAATCCCTGTCTGAAGAGTTGGCTTTGGGAATGGTTCCAGTCTTGGGCCAACAGAAGGTCTGGGGACCGTGACCTCTAGGGTTCCTCTAGTCTCAGTCAGATCATTAAGTCTGATTTTTTTATGGGACTTTGAGGTCTGCATCTCACTGCTCCCGTACTCCGTCAGGGATGCTCTGTTTCGTTCCCTGTCGGGGCAGTCTTCGGTTGTAGACGGGCACCATCTAGTTCTTCTGGTCTCAGGCTGATGTAGTCTTGGATTTACGTGGCCATTTCTGTCTTTTGGACTCATAATTACCTTGTATCTTTGGTGTTCTTCATTCTCCTTTGCTCCAGCTGGGTTGAGACCAATGGATGCATCTTAGATGGCTGCTTGATAGTGTTTTTAAGACTGCAGACGCCACTCACCAAAGTGGGATGCAGAATGTTTTCTTAATAGATTTTATTATGTCAATTGACCTAGATGTCCCCTGAAAACATGGTCCCCCAACTGCTGCCCCTGCTACTCTGGCCTTTGGAGCATTTGGTTTATTCAGGAAACTGCTTTTCATTTAGTCCAGTTATGCTGACCTCTCCTTTATTGTATGTTGTCTTTCCCTTCACCTAAAATAGTTCTTGTCTACTATCTAAATTCGCGAATATCCTTCTCCCTTCCTTTCTCCCCAACCTCATAACCATCAAAGAATATTTTCTTCTCTGTTTAAACTATTTCTTGAGTTCTTATAATAGTGGTCTCATACAATATTCGTCCTTTTGCAACTGACTAATTTCACTCAGCACAATGCCCTCCAGATTCCTCCAAGCTATGAAATATTTCACGGATTCATCATTGTTCTTGATCTATGTGAAGTATTCCATCTTGTGAATGCACCACAATTTATTTATCCATTCATCTGTTGATGGGCACCTTGGTTACTTCCATCTTTCTGCTATTGTAAACAGTGCTGCAATGAACATGGTTGTGCATATATCTGTTCATATAAAGGCTCTTATTTCTCTAAGATATATTCCAAGGAGTGGGATTGCCATATCCTATGGTAGTTCTATTTCTACCTTTTTAAGGAAGTGCCAGATTGATTTTCAAAGTGGCTGCACCATTTTAAATTCCCACCAGCAGTGAATAAGTGTTCCAGGCTCTCTACAACCTCTCCAACATTTATTATTTTGTGATTTGGCATTAATGGCAGCCTTGCTGGAATGAGATGGTATCTCACTGTAGTTTTGATTTACATTTCTCTAATGGCTAATGATTGTGAGCATTTCCTCATGTATCTGTTACCTGCCTGAATGTCTTCTTCGTTGAAGTGCCTGTTCCTATCCTTTGCCCATTTTTTAAATGGATTATTTGTCTTTTTGTTATTGAGTTTTTGCAATATCATGTAGATTTTAGAGATCAGAGGCTGATCGGAAATGTTATAGCTAAAAACTGTTTCCCAGTCTGTAGGTAATCAGTTTACTCTTCTGTTGAAGGCTTGGGATGAGCGTAAGTGTTTGATTTTTAGGAGTTCTCTTTTCTCTAGCAATGTTTTTTGTACTGTTTCTGCTATGTATTAGGGCTCCTAGTGTTGTCCCTGTTTTTTCTTCCATGATTTTTATCATTTTAGATTTCATATTTAGGTCTTTGATCCATTTTCAGTTAGTTTTTGTGCATGGTGTGAGGTATGGATCTTGTTTCATTTTTTTGTGGAGGGATATCCAGTTATGCCAGCACCATTTGTTAAAGAGGCTATCTTTCCCCCATTTAACTGACTTTGAGCCTTTATCAAATATCAGCTAATAAGTGAATGGATTTATGTCTGATTTCTCAATTCTCTTCCATTGGTCTATGTGTCTGCTGCTGTACCGATACCAGGCTGTTTTGACTACTATGGTGGTATAATAAGTTCTAAAATTAGGTAACGTGATGCCTCCCACTTTGTTCTTCTTTTTCAGTAATGCTTTATTTTTCTGGGGCCTCTTTCCCTTCCATATGAAGTTGGTGATTTGTTTCTCCATCACATTAAAAAATGCCCTTGGAATTTGGATTGGAATTGCAGCATATCTATAGATCGCTTTCAGTAGAAGAGATATTTTTACAATGTTCAGTGTTCCTGTCTGTGATCAAGGTATGCTTGTCCACTTACATAAGTCTCTTTTGGTTTCTTTTAGTAGTGTCTTGTAGTTTTCTTTCTTTAGGTCTTTTATGTCTCTGGTTACAATTATTCCTAGTATTTTATCTTCTTGGGGGCTACCATAAATGGCATGGATTTGGTGAGTTCCTCTTTGATGTTCTTTTTGTTGGTGTAGAGGAATCCAACTGATTTTTGTAGGTTTATCTTGTATCCTGATACTCTGCTGAACTCTTCTATTAGTTTCAGTAGTTTTCTTGAGGATTCTTTAGGGTTTTCTCTGTATAAGATCATGTCATCTGCAAATAGAGATACTTTTACTTCTTGTTTACCAATCTGGATGCCCTTTATTTCTTTATCTGATATAATTGCTCTGGAGAGGACCTCCAGCACACTGTTGAACAAGAGTCGTGATAAAGGGCATCCTTGTCTGGTTCCCGATCTCAGGGAATGCTTTCAGACTCTCTCCATTAAGGGTGATGTTGGCTGTTGGCTTTATATAAATGCCCTTTATTGTGTTGAGGAATTTTCCTTCTATTCCTATTTTCTGAGAGTTTTTATCATGAATGGGTGTTGGACTTTGTCAAATGCCTTTTCTGCATCAATTGATAAGATCATGTGGTTCTTGTCCTTTGTTTTACCTATATGGTGGATTATTTTGATTGTTCTTCTAATGTTGAACCATTCCTGCATAAAAATACCTAGTATGAATCCCACGTGGTCATGGTGCATTAGTTTTTTGATATGTTATTGAATTCTATTGGGTAGAATTTTGTTGAGGATTTTTGCATCTAAGTTCGTGAGGAATATAGGTCTGTAATATTTTTGTGTGTGTGGTGTCTTTACCTGGTTTTGGTATCAGGGATATGCTGGCTTCATAGAATGAGTTTGGGAGTATTCCATCTTTTTCAATGCTCTAAAATACCTTCACTAGTAGTAGTGTTAACTCTTCCCTGAAAGTTTGGTAGAACTCACCAGGGAAGCTGTCAGGGCCAGGGCTTTTTTGTTGTTGTTGTTGGGAGATTTTTAATTTTTTTAATTACCTTTTTCAACCTCTCCTTCTGTTATGGGTTTATTTAATTGTTCTACCTCTGTTTCTGTTAGTTTAGGTAGGCAATGTGTTTCTAGAAATTTATCCATTTCTTCTAGGTTGTCAAAGCTGTTAGAGTATGATTTTTCATACTAATCTGATATGATTCTTTTAATTTCAGTTGGGTCTGTTGTGATGTTGGATTTGCTTCTTCTCCTGTTTTTCTTTTGTCCATTTGGCCAATGTTTTAGCAATTTTGTTAATTTTTTCAAAGAACCAGCTTTTGGTCTTGTTAACTCTGTCAATTTTTTTTTCTGATCTCTATTTCATTTAATTCTGCTCTACTTTTTATTATTTAATTTCTTCTGATGCCTGAGGGTTTCTTTTGTTGCTCTCCTTCTATTTGTTCAAGTTGTAGGGATAATTCTTTGATTTTGGCCCTTTCTTCTTTTTGGATGTGTGCATGTATTGCTATAAATTGACCTCTGAGCACTGCTTTACCTGTGTCTCAAAGGTTCTGGTAGGAAGTGTTTTCATTCTCATTGGATACTGTGAATTTCTTTATTCCATCCTTAATGTCTTCTATAACCCAGTCGTTTTTGAGCAAGGTATTGCTCAGTTTCTGAGTGTTTCTTTTCCATGCTTTTTTTGTTTTGTTTTGTTTTCGATATCTACTTTTATAGCTTCATGGTCAGAGAAGATGCTTTGCAATATTTTGATGTTTTGGATTCTGTTAAGGTGTGCTTTATGGCCTAATATGTGGTCTCTCCCAGAGAATGTTCCATATGCATGGGAAAAGAAAGTATACTTGGCCGCTGTTGGGTGGAGTGTTCTGTACATGTATGTGAAATCAAGTTGGTTGATTGTGGCATTTAGATCTTCAGTGTCTTGACTGAGCTTCTTTCTGAATGTTCTGTTCTTCACCAAAGTGGTATGTTGAAGTCACCTAATATTTTTTTGGAGCTGTCTATCTCACTTTACAATGCTGTTAGAGTTTGTTTTATGTATCTTGAAGCACTGTCATTGGGTGTGTAAA
Organism: Loxodonta africana; assembly: GCF_030014295.1. Taxonomy (NCBI): domain Eukaryota; kingdom Metazoa; phylum Chordata; class Mammalia; order Proboscidea; family Elephantidae; genus Loxodonta; species Loxodonta africana. The sequence goes on along the minus strand of NW_026975318.1, from coordinate 2,339 downwards.
TATTTAATATGGTGATATCCTCCTGGTATATTGTCTGTTTAATCATTATATAGTGTCCTTCCTTATCCTTTTTGGTGAATTTAACTTTAAAGTCTATTTTGTCAGAAATTAATATTGCCACTCTTGCTCTTTTTTGATTGTTGTTTGCTTGATACATATTTTTGCCATCCTTTGAGTTTTAGTTTGTTTGTGTCTTTAAGGAGTGTCTCTTGTAGGCAGTATGCAGATGGATCGTGTTTTTTAATCCATTCTTTCACTCTCTGTCTCTATTGGTGCATTTAGTCCATTTACATTCAGCATAATTATGGTAGTTATGAGTTTTGTGCTGTCATTTTCATATCTTTTTTTGTATGTTGTCGAGTTTCTTTTTTCTGCTTAATTTTTTGTAGTGAGTAGTTTTTCTTTGTATATTGTCTTTTCCTCTTATTCATTGTTGATTTTTTTTTTTCTGAGTTATGTTTTTCTTGTATTTTATTTCGATGTGTAGCATTGTTAGTCTCCTTTTTGGTTACCTTAATATTTGCCATTATTTTTCTAAGCTTAAACCAAACTTTTATTTCTTTCTATCCCCTTGACTATCTCTCTGTATGAAAGATCTATGACTACATTTTTCAGTCCCTCTTTATTATTTTAGTATTGTCATCCTTTACATAATAACATCACTGTTTCCCTGTTCTGAGCATTTTTTTATCTTGATTTATTTTTGTAATTTCCCTACCTGGGTTGATATCTGGTTGCTCTGTCCTGCATTCTAGTCTTGGGTTGATATCTGATATTGTTGATTTTCTAACCAGAAAACCCTCTTTAGTATTTCTTGTAGGTTTTTTTTTTTTTTTTTTTTTTTTTACAAATTCCCTAATCTTCTGTTTATCTGGAAATGTCCTAATTTCACCTTCATATTTGAGAGACAGTTTTGCTGGATATATGATTCTTGGCTGGCAATTTTTTTCCTTCATCACTTTATATAAGTCATCCCATTGCCTTCTTCCCTGCATGGTTTCTCTCAAGTAGGCTGAGCTTATTCTTATTGAGTCTCCTTTGTAGGTGACTTTTCATTTATTCCTAGCCGCTCTTAAAATTCTCTCTTTGTCTTTGGTTTTGGCAAGTTTGTTTATAATATGTCTGAGTGACTTTCTTTTGAGATCTACCTTATGTGGGGTTCAATGAGCATTTTGGATAGATATCTGCTGCTCATCTTTCATGGTATCAAGGAAGTTTTCTGCCAACAAATCTTCAACAATTCTCTCTGTTTTTTCTGTTACCCCTCCCTAATCTGATACTTCAATCATAGGTTATTTCTCTTGATAGAGTCCCACATGATTCTTAGGATCTCTTCATGTTTTTTAAAAATAATTTTATCTGATTTTTCTTCAAATATATTGGTGCCACGTTTTTTATCTTCAATCTCATCAATTCTGCTTTCCATTTCCTCAATACCATTCCTCTGTCTACTGAGTTGTCTAATTCTGTAATTTTATTGTTAATCTTCTAAATTCCTGATTGCTTTCTTTCTATGGATTGTTGCAGCCTATTAAATTTTTCTTTATGTTCTTGAGTAACCTTTTTAATTCCTTCTGCTACTTTATCTGTGTGTTCTTTGGCTTGTTCTGCATTTTGCCTGATCTCCCTGATCTCTTGAAAGTTCTGTATATTAACCTTTTGTATTCTACATCTGGTAATTCCAGGAAAACACCTTCATCTGGACGATTCCTTGATTCTTTGTATTGAGAGATTGTTGAAGTGATCATGGTCTGCTTCTTCATGTGATTTGATATTGACTGCTGTCTCTGAGCCATCTATAAGTTATTTTATTTTATTTTTTACTTTTGCCTACTGTATCCTAGCTTTTTGCTTTGTTTTGTTTTGATATGCCCAAATAGGCTGCTTGAGTGAGCTCACTTGATCATTTGCAACTTTCAAGATTTAACATCCTGTCACCAGATGGCTAGAGCTGTTACCAGGTATATGAGCCTAGGAGTCCATTCACTTTTCTTGTATAATTCAGCTCAGGTGTCTAGGTAGCTGGTCATCAATTGTAGGTCATCAAGTCCTATAGTCTAGATGGGGAGGGGTTATTGTTGTAGACACAGGTATCTGGTTGCAGCAGGGGGTCACACTCTGAACAAAGGCAGGGGGATGACAACCATCTCCCAAGTGTCTGTGAGGAAAGTGCACCCCTGTTTTCTATAGTGCACAGACAGGTGGGTCCTGCAGTCAGACCACAGGCACCCTATGCTTTTGTTTGTAAGGACTGGGAGGCACCTGTTATCCTTGGACCCCTGTCGTGGGTGTCTAGATGATGTGCACGGAGCCACCAGTTCTTAGGCCCCCAGTGTAGG